>NC_057808.1:431845184-432145184 GCF_018294505.1 Triticum aestivum
GCATGCATTCATAACTTAGGATTCCCTTCGTGCCGACACGAGGGAGGGGGGCTGCTAGATACTTCGCACTTTGCTAGGTGAATGAACCTCGGTTGGGGGGCATGCATTCATAGATTAGGATTCCCTTCGTACCGACACGAGGGAGGAGGGGGGCTGCTAGCTACTTCACACTTTGCTAGGTGAACCTCAGTTGGGGGGAGGGGCATGCGTTCATAGCTTAGGATTCCCTTCATGCCGACACGAGGGGGGCAAGCAATACGGTGCGCTTTGCGAGAGAGGTGCCACATCGAAGTTGCATTTGGTATTTGAAAATCAAACCACCCTTTTGATACATAAATTTGGTCCACATGCAAGTGTGTTCGTGTTCGGACCCTCTCCCGCGTCATTTTTCGCCAAATTTATGAACATTAGACAAGTCAGATGACGCAACACACACGGTTCACTCAAACTAACCGTGTGCCACGCCGGTGCACCTGTCACGCACACATCCGCACAATACATTGGGCTCCACGAGGCTCCCCCTCGAAAAAATATCTGCCCGCCTCGAGGGTTTTTCTGTTTCATAACACGCGGTTGTTATCTCCGGACCATGTGCGATGTTTCTTGTTCCCAATCCCGCTTGCATCCCTAGAAAATATCTGCCCGCCTCGAGGGTTTTCCTGTTTCATAACACACGGTTGTTATCTCCGGACCGTGTGCGATGCATTATCATCAAAATTTTCAATAGCCCGGCATTTCACTCCCGTGTTTGACTCCCGCGTAGTAAAATTTTCAGTACCCGCGTCATATCCTCAAACACCCCGCCCCCCTCCACACACACACACACACACCAAAACCTCCTCGGGCATGCATGCGCGCGTGCGCACACACACACACACCCCTCCCTCGCTCGAAACCCTAGCAAGTTCCCCGCCGCCGCAAGGTCTCCATTGTCAACATCTATCGGTTCGCGTGTGCAGCTTGCCCACCGATCTCCATACCCAGGCCGCCCTGAGTTTCTTAGATGACGCCTACCAAACGCCCCCTTTCCCACAGATCCCCATCCCCATCCCCATCCCCCATTCCAGGGCGTCGCAACCTAAGCCCGTCTACGCTTCCCGTGGAGCTCGAGGAGCGAGTGGCCCAAAAGAGGTGTATAGCAGTCTCTTCGCCCGACGTCGCCGAGGAAGCTGCCGACCATTACTAGCGGCAGGCACTCAAGCGGCAGGCTAGAGTATGCGGGCATGTCTTGGCCGCCGGCTACGACATCGAGGTCATCGACAGCGATGGCCTGAGGCGGTCTGTGTCACAGGTTAAGTGGCCCACCCCCAACTCCTCGGGTTCAACCATCGTCAATCTCATCCATGGCCCACCGCTGATCTCCTCTGGCTCGCTATCAACAATTTGCCATTCTACATCGCCATCGAGCCCCTTTTGTCATTTCTGAAGGACACGTTCTGCGACACTGGCTTGGGATCCACAGCTTCCAAGTCCGACCTCATCGACGGCGGCCACGAGGAGGTCACCCTCTCCGGCTCTTCCAAGGGGAAAGAGCCCATCTGCTCTTCCAAGGGGAAAGCGCTTGTCTGCAACATCAGGGAGGGCACCCTACAGTCGTGCTCTTCTAAGGGGAAGGAGCCCATCTGCGACAACATGGAGCGCATCCAGGGTCCGTGCTCTTCCCACGGGAATGAGCCCATCTGTGACAATTGAGGAAACCCATGATTTGTTTTGCCGTGCCTCTTCACAGGGGGAAACCCATGATTTGTTTTGTCAAGTCCCTTTTGTAGTGTAGTGAGAATATGTCCAGTTTTAATTGCTATATCTGAAAGTTTGCAGTATGCCTTGTTTATTTCAGTTGTTCACAATGTGATGCTCTATATGTGCAATTATTTATTGTGCAGTACATTTCATCAATCCAGTTTTAAACATACCGATAGGAATGCATATATTTGCTTGCTGTTAAGCCTGTTATAGCTAGCATATGCCTCTTTTAAAGTTTTTGGATTGTTTGGTTGTTTGTAGTTAGCATATGTTCAGTTTCAAATGCTATCTTTGGTTGTTCGTAGTATGCCTTGTTTATTCCAGTTATACACAACGTGATGTTCTATATGTGCAAGTATGAACTGTGCAGTTCAATTTCATCAGTACCAGTTTCAACAATACCACTATGAATGACTACATTTGGTTGCTGCATCTTGTAGTTAACATGCCTTTCCATTTTTATTTAACCATAACCAGTGTACTTAGACCGGCACAATACAAGTTTGAATGACTATGTTTGCTTGTTGTTAAATGTTAGGCTTGTTGCAGTTAGCACACATTTCCACTTGTTTTGCTTTACTAGCATGCTTAAACTTGCACATTGAAGCTATCTTTTGGAGATTATTTTGTCTGCCATGTATAATTTTGGTTGATGTTTAGCCTGTTGCGCTTAACATGCTTCTCGATGTACCTACACAGGACAATTTTGGGAATGACTGATGTTTTCCATCGAGGTTAGTTTCATCCCATGGCTTATATCTGCTCACTGTTCAGGATATCGGTAGCTGGTACCATATAGGCCGGCGGCTAATAAGGGACTAATCGGTGAATCAGACTTTTAACTAAATATATCTGCAACCCATTTTTCGTTAGGTTAACTAGGGACGTATGTAATATATCTGAGGCTACATAGCAACATGCATTGTACTTAATGTCTAAATATGCAATCCTAGGCTACATAGCAACAAGGAAGAGTGTTACATTAATGTTCTAATGATGTCAAGATATACGTAGAAGAGCAGCAGCAGCAACAGAAACAACACAGCCCTGTTTGGATACTCAACTTAGCTAGAGGTTAGAGTTAGTTTCTAGATCATTACTAACCCTGAACTAACTCCATCCAAAGAGTTGTTTGGATGGCAGGGTTAGATTGACAATAAATGCACTAGGATAACTAGCTCCAATTAGCACCTCTTTGGTTGGATAGTTTTTTTGGGTGGGTTATAGATGCAACTAGCTCAAAGTAGCCCTCATGTTTAGATATACTTTAAGGCTATTTGAGCCCGAACTAGCTCAAACTAACTGTAACCCATGGATACAACAGCAGTTAATCAATCGATAATTTGTAAGAATGAACTAAACTCCTTCCGGCCCATAATATAAGATGTTAATTCATCTAATATGTGAGTATATTATATGTTATAAGATACTCCCTCCGTTCCTAAATATTTGTCTTTTTAGAGATTTCAAATGGACTACCACATACAGATGTATATGGACATATTATAAAGGAGTGTTGTACTACATCATTGTGCAGTTGCTGTTTAGCTTCTAATATTAACTTGGTGCTTTTAGGTACATATGTCATTGGTAAAGATCCGCGTTTCGACCCTTTCTGCGTATGGGGCAATGAGATATCGATAACCAGCATCAAGTGAGGAAGCTAATAAAGATTGTTAGTAAAATGGGTCCAAAGATGGCAATTAAACTATTTGTTTACACTTTATCCAAGACAATAGCGAACTGTAGGATGGTAAGTAAGAACTCTGCAGCCTTCTTTTTACTGCCCATAATGAGTTGTGTTATATGACAATCTCTGAATCTTTTTCCTTGAAAGTGGTTGCCAAAGAAGTTTACTCAAGATTACCTCTCAAACTACATATTGGTGGGCATGCAAAGGTTAAAGTATTTCTACCAGAACACGATGATTATCTAGATGTTTTCATGAAGACCGTGAAGGATGGGCGGTCGGCCATCACAAGGGGTTGGACTAGAGTCGTGCGTGCCTTTTGCATGGAGGAGGGCACAATATGGGCATTCCACTTCACCTTGTTCAGCAACCAGAATATATTTCGCCTCTTTCTTTACCGTCTTTAATAGTACAAGTATACAACTGTGGTTCATCATTCTTTACTTGGTTCTTATGTAATTCTTGAACATATATACCTATGAATCGAATAATGCATTGGTTGTTTGAACCTGATGGATATGAATAAACCTGTAGCATACATTCAAATTCAAATCCAAATCCGGTACAATTTGGAAAAGAAGCAATTAAATTATGGTGAAATTACGCTCTCCAGGTTGTTACGGCACACATGGTTGGTAAAGCACAAATGTTTGCGATATGCACCATAATCCGAGATGGTTCACAGAGAGGAAACGTGTGCAAGCATGCACACAGTTGCCGTTTGCAAAGCGTGGGCGATGTCAGACAATATCACAAATGGTGCGGGTAAACTAAATGTTTGTGTTAGTTGCCTTATCGTACACGATTCACAACCATGAACTGTTTCTAATGAAGTATGCATCGTAAACGTTGCACCACAGAATAGCGTGTGCGATAGTTGTCATGTACGACGATGTTACGACGGTCCGACGTTTCGTAATCCTGTCCGACACTCATACGACGATTAGCTAATCTTCTTAACGGGAACCGTTTGTGATGGGCCGCGCATCATACACGTTCTATAATAGTGAACCATTTGTGATGGGCCACGCATCGTAAACGTAGCACCACAGAATACCGACTGCGATGGCAATGTGAGCAGAAACGAGTAGGAGTACTGTAGGGGCCCTATCCCCGACGGTTTCTGGGTGGTGTGGGAAGGACCCCCCTATCGCCCACACTCACTTGGCGACGGTTCCAAATGCCGTCGCGGAAAGGGGTTAAAAACCGTTTGTTTAGGACCGACGCGTACCAGTGAAAAGATACCAATTCAAGCAAGCAATCAAAGGGTATCAATTGAACCAACTAGACCAAAGATCCTATGAGCCACATGAATAAATGATATTACGATATGAGCAATGGAGTGTTCTAAAGAAACTAGAGAAGCTCCCCATGATTTGTGCACACATAAGAATTTTTGTATTTGGATACAAAGTGCACAAAATAGGAGCATAGCTCCCCCAAATCAATAGAAACTTACAACAAGTGCAAGTGAGCATATAGGAAACAAAGCCTAGCACTTGCAACAAACACATGGTTGAGCAACATGTAAAAGAGGCAACTTAAGAATAGGCTCAACCAAAACCAATGTGTGTGAGTCAAGGCAATGCACTTGAGAAGACTAATGTACGGATGAGCATTAAGCATCAATATAGTCTTGAATGAATGAGATACACGGCACAAGGCCTTTCATTCCCACACACAACTAGCAAATGGGTTCACAAGCTCACTAATAAGCATATAAAGAACCTATGCTTGTGACAACCCGTGGTGAAGATATAAAAGGAAGCTTCATTAAGAGGAGGGATACCAATTGAATTGGCAAAAGCCTCATCATGACAAGCAAGAGGAAAACAATCTTCACCACAAAAGAGTGCATCAAGATACAACGAGATATGATCCGCACTCAAGGCAAAAGCTTTCACGGAGCCACCAAAGAAATAACATAAGAAAGATAAGGTGGACGTGAAAGAAAGGATATCATCTAGAGATGTAATTTGTCTCAAGTGTATAAGGTTCTAGGTAGAAATCATGATGATATATCTCTACAAAGAAGGATGTACACCTGAAATAGTTACAACACGAAGGAACAAGATATCCAAAAGGAAGTCATAAATATACCAATAAGATATTTGCTTGAAAGCATAGCACATGGCTAGATATGGTCTTATTGTATATAAATGAATTCCTACCACACAACCATCAAAGGCATCACAACTAGCAACATGAGATCATCGTTGAGATGCTTTGAGAAAGGAAACAAGTATCACAAGATATGAAATGAATATCATGCCAAGATGCAACCTACACAAGGTTGAATGCAAGAGAGGAAAGCATGAATAGATACTTGTTACCGAGATAGCATTGGAAGGATGCAGAAGATACCAATTGAAGGTATTCGATAGTAATTCATTGCACATCCTAGCTTGACTCCAATAAGCACATGGTGACACCACCTTCCTTGTGAGTGAGCTGAGCATCCAATGTATCTCCAATTGTTCCTAGAACAACAACACAAATTAAACAAAATGGTACCCAAACTCATTGGGACCACAGAGTTAGAGAACCAACAATACATAGGACAAACTCCACATAAATATGTGTGCATATAGATATGAAAATGAATTTCATGCACATCTCATCCAATTTGAGACTTGGTGGAGTTTCCCCTATATATTGGGTCAAAGAAAGAAAGCATGCCAAAGAAACTACATGAAGTTAATATGCATGCTCAAGGCTTTCAAGAACCGATACCAAAAGACAAAGAAATACCAAGTGAAGAAAAGATACCAAATGAATAAATCATCACTTGGAGGATATCCGTAAAAGATACATCGACGAATGAGATATCCATTGATACACACTAAATAAAATATATCAAAATCCCAAAAGAGAGGATGGTTCCAAACAAACCAAGCTCTCTACAAAGTTTCATGATGGCACAAAGTACCAAAAAGAAAACGGCTTGCCTTCCACCAACACACACTTGATAAGGATCACAAGATGAGTGTTTTATAGAAAATAGGATAGTTCCCCCAAGACTAGTGCATTATAGAGAATTTACATTTGAATACAAAATGCACAAGGTGGGATCACCACTTTCACTATATCTAGAAAACACTAGACAAGATCAAGAAATTAACAAGATCCACAAGTGGTATGGAAGACAAAGGGAGTTGATACATTCCTTGGCAAGAGATAAGGCAATAAGAAGCAAACACCAACGTGAAGATGATCAATAATTTCTACCACACATAAGTGAGTACCAATTGTCAAAAGACAATAAGTATTTGGAAATAATTCCCGATGGTAGATAGCAAGGATAACCGACACCGTCTTCACACCAAACACATAAGCAACTCGCAACTTGTAGAGCTAACATGCCACCTAGGAACAAGATAATCTACAATGTCAACTCTAGGTGACAATATCTCAAATGTGCACATTTTATAGGCTAGTAATATACACATAGCATATTACTCCCCCATAATGTGATACTAATTGAAGATAAACAAGAGGCAAATAAAATGATCCAACAAGAGATAATTAATGGACTATTTAGAATTTGAATTTCTCATGAGAAGACATACCACATAGCGACTAGATAATCTTGTAATATCAATACCAGATGGTGTTCCTCATTTAGACACATTTATAGGATTGTGAGGTGCACAAAGCACATCACTTCCCCAAAATGGGATTTTCCATTAATCTCTCACAAGAGCTAACTAAGATACAAACAAGATGCAAAAAGGCTCAACCCAATACTCAAATGTACATGATATGCAAACCAATAAGCAAATTGGAAGCACAACATATACACACACATGCAAGGTACAAAACCAACTGTGGGCGCCAACTGTCGTGGAATTGTCACGTCAGATGTCCTAGGGTGAGGACTTAGTCGTGAGGCCAGCGCATCTATGTAGTAGCTTGAGAGGGGTTGAGCGGAATCGAGAGACGCAACACAAGACGAGGATTTAGACAGCTTCGGGCCCCGGGAAACATCATCCGGTAATAACCCTACATGCTGTTTGAGGCTAGATCTCATTACGCTCATGAGGGAGTCGTCGTAAACCGACTCTCCTCTAATTGTGTCTAGCCCTAGAGATTATTGATTGTTGCCTGTCCCTCTTTGGGGAGCCCTGCCCCTCCTTATATATGTTGAAGGGGCGGGTTACATGTGGAGTCCTATTAGGATTAGGACTAGTCTATCTCTAATACAAACCGGATACAAGTCCAGGTCTTAACTCCTTGTAAGACAAATATTCCTCACGCCTTTCCTCTTAAACCGGCCCACCATGAGCCGGCCTTCAGGGCCTTGGGACTTGTCAGCGTTTGTCCCGCCCGCCGGGTTACCAGTGAATCATAATGTTCAGTCAGGTTGCTTGTAAACCGTCTGGTCTGTGCGGGTCGCCGGTGAATCGCCGAGTGTCAATGGGGTCTCAAATAAACCGCCCAGTCCGGCCGGGTTATACTTCCGGCCGGTTTACGCCGCGGGGTATATCCCCGACACTTCCCCAAAATGGGATTTTCCATTAATCTCTCACAAGAGCTAACTAAGATACAAACAAGATGCAAAAAGGCTCAACCCAATACTCAAATGTACATGATGTGCAAACCAACAAAAAATTGGAAGCACAACATATACACACACATGCAAGGTACAAAACCAAAACATGCAAAGGGGCAAGTAACTTTCAATGTAAACAATTTAAGTACAAGTTACCGCAAGGAGGCACATTGGATATAAGATAGAAACTTGATAACCCAATTGACTTGGCTTGAGACAATAAGAATGATGAAGTCCCCTTAATTCTTCATAATGTAGCCAAGTCTCCAATGACCTCCAACAACACCTATTGATCAAGTTTGAGCTAGTTGGTCCCCAACCAAGTTGGGTCCTAAGAGGTTAGTCACAATAGGCTTGGATACCCAAATGGTTCTTTTCTTGACACCACTTCGAGTACCAGCAAATTTGGCAAACACATTGCCAACTTTATCCTTCCCAAGAGAATAAATATCATCAATAATAATTGGGTTGGATAAGTTACCACTAGTGCATGAGGAAGCAAGGTGACTTTTCTCACGACATAGGTAGCAACGTCTACTCTTCACTTTCTTCTCACTTGATTTCTCAACTTGAGAAGCATTAGCTTGAGTTTTCTTTGGAAGAGGCCTTTCTTCAACTTGAGGTTGAGCATGAGAATAAACTTGTGGCCGCATCCCTTGTTGCTTGTCACTAATGGCCTCTTCTTCAAAGGGAAAGATCTAACATGATGCCCTTCAATTTTGCACTTGAAGCAAATGATCTTGGCCGAATTCTTGACTTGTTTTTGGCCCTTCTTCTTGTTGCTCGTGGACTTCTTCTTCTTATTGGAGCTGAATCCAAGTCCACCTTTGTCATTGGGGTATTTTTGCACACTCAAGATATTGTTGAGTGTGGCCTTCCCTTCATGACACTTTTCCAAGTCTTTCTTGAAAGAAGTGACTTGGGCCTTGAGCTCTTTGATTTCCTCTACATGGTTAGTCTCAACACAAGCACTAGAGGAAGTATACACTTCATCGTTAGAGCAACAAGGCAAGGAAAGCAATTCATCACGGGATGTACCAATGTTATGCATGGATGAATTACGAGGACTAGCACAAGGCAATATAGCATTTTGACTAAAAGTAGTGCTAGCATCCACATGAGGCTGACTAGATGTTACCTTAGCAATCATGGCCTCATGTGCTATCTTTAGCACATTATGGGATACTAGAAGATCATCATGAGAGCTTGAGAGCTTTTCATGGCTTTCTTCCAATTTCCCATAATTGCTAGATAGCAACACAAGTTGAGCCCGTAGCTCAACATTCTCCTTCAAAATGGATGCTTCACAAGTAATAGAGTTAGTAGCACAAGCATCATCAATAATAGCAAGAGGAGAAGGCAACTTTACAAGCTCTTTTGAATATGAAGCTTTAAGTTGTGCATGAGACTCGGTGAGTTTGATGAGCTCACTCTTAATGACCCTTGAACCATTTTTGAGGTGCCCAAAGTCCTCAAGGAGTTCTGCATGCGCAACTTCAAGCTTCTCATTTTTAGTTACAAAAACATTGGCCACCTCAAGAGCTCTATCATGAGATTCCTTCACTCTAGATAATTCTAGAGCAAAAGTCTCCTCAAGAGATTCCTTGGTGGTTTGTTCAAGTTCAAGAGCTTGAGAGAGGTCCGCAATCTCATTAGCGTAATCACGCTCATGACCTTCCATTTTATCAATGGTGACCTCATGCTCCTCGATATGAGATTCCAACTCCTCAATATATTTCTTGCCCTCAATGGCAATGGACATGATTTCCATGAAGTTGGAACGAGCAATTTTATTTTTATGAAGAGCTTTAAAAATCATTTCCCCCTTATTTTTTAAGGAGGCAACATTATCATTCTCTTCATCATTATCATCATTATCATTATCAACATCATCATCAAGAGACATATTGGGGTTCAAATTAGGAGATACCTTTGCAGCCTTAGCCATAAGGCAAAATGCAATCAATGATGATGTAGGATCCCTTGAAGCACCATTCAAGACCACATCTTGTTCCATGGAGTGTTGAGTTTCCTCTACATTGTTAGCACAACAACTCGAGGAAATAGATACATTTTTTATCATGGCAACAAGATATAGCAAGCATATCATCATGAGATTTGAGCAAGCAATTTCTACATGATATGCAAGGACTATCAGCACAAGCATGTGAAAAATGTCAGGTGCTCGAAGTGTTAAAGTCCAAAGAAAGACCATTGTAATAAGGTAATGATGAAGGATAACCAAGAACAAGCACACTATCATCATTGCAATGACCAACACTACTCACCATAGCATTACCTTGTGGCAATCCACATATAGGTGAAGTAGAAGAAGTTGAGAAGGCAACACGGCCGGAGGTGGAGGGAGAACAATCCTCCCCACAAATATTGGACACACCATATTTATTGTGAAGCTTTGTCCACAACTCATGAGCATCCCAGAACGGCATGAGTTGAAATATAACTACATTGCTCAAAGCATCGAAAAGCACATTAGAAGCTTGAGCATTGGGAGAAGAGTTTTTCTCATCCTCTAAAGATAATCTTTGGGGATCCGTTGGAGGAGGAAAACCCATATCTACGATTCGCTCTAAATTTGCGTCCATGGCCCTAAAGAGATTAAGCATGTGAATTACCCAAACATCAAAATTTGTGCCATCGAAACTAAGAGTGTCAGAGAATCCTAATCCCCTAGTCGACATCTTTACTCTCTAGGCGATAAAGCCTAATAAAGAGAGACGAGGCTCTGATACCAATTGAAATTGATGTCGCCTAGAGGGGGGGTGAATAGGCGCTTTAAAATAATTACGGTTTAGGATTGAACAAATGCGGAATAAACCTAGTGGTTAATTTGTCAAGCACAAAACCTACAACAACTAGGCTCACCTATGTGCACCAACAACTTATACTAAGCAAGATAAACAACTAAGTGATAGCAAGATATATGACAAGAAACAATATGGCTATCACAAAGTAAAGGCATAAGTAAAGGGCTCGGGTAAGAGATAACCGAGGCATGCGGAGACGACAATGTATCCTGAAGTTCACACCCTTGCGGATGCTAATCTCCGTTTGGAGCGGTGTGGAGGCACAATGCTCCCCAAGAAGCCACTAGGGCCACCGTAATCTCCTCACGCCCTCGCACAATGCAAGATGTCGTGATTCCACTAAGGGGCCCTTGAGGGCGGTCACCGAACCCATACAAATGGCAACCTTGGGGGCGGTCACCGAACCCGTACACTTTGGCAACCCTTGGGGGCGGTCACCGGTACCCGTCAAATTGCTCGGGGCGATCTCCACAACCTAATTGGAGACCCCGACGTTTTCCCGGAGCTTTACACCACAATGATTGAGCTCCGAACACCACCAACCGTCTAGGGCGCCCAAGCACCCAAGAGGAACAAGCTCAAGGGTACCAAGCACCCAAGAGTAATAAGCTTCTAAATTTGTAACTTCCATGGAGAACTCAAACCGATGCACCAAATGCAATGGCAAGGGCACACGGAGTGACCAAGTCCTTCTCACCCAAATCCCACCGAAGCAACTAATGCTAGGGAGGAAAATAAGAGGAAGAACGAAGAAGAGAACACGAAGAACTCCAAGATATAGATCGAAGGGGTTCCCCTCACATAGAGGAGAAAGTGATTGGTGGAAATGTGGATCTAGATCTCCTCTCTCTTCCTCCCCCCTAAAACTACTGTCGGCGTTTTGGGAACGGGGGTCCCCAGACTTGCCTGCCTGCGGCCCACGGCGTGGCTCCACCAGCGGCCCCGTACGGCCCATCTTCACCAGCAAACACTCAAGACCCTCGCGAGGTGGACGACGCAAGACCTCCTCAGGGGTGGCGTCACCAGGCTGGCTCGCGAGGGGCGGAGAGATCAAGGCAAGGGGCACCTCGCAAGGTTCCCGTGACATAAGCCATGACGACCATGACCAGGCGGGCGCTAGCGTGCGCAGTGTCCTCGTTTCCTCTTTGGTGCTAAAGGGCAAGCGCAGGCGAGGAGTCCCGAGGCATCAGGCAAAGGTTTCAATATCAGTGCAACGAGACCAAGACTAGCAAGACAGCAAGACGGAGGTCACCGTGGAGCCCAAGACGCGCGCAGGCGAGGAGTCCTGATCCGCCAAGACGCTCCGCGGGCCAGGCATCACGCGGTCCTGGGGGAGATGGAGACGGTCCTCATGGAACCACCCGGACCCCCAGAGCCTCCCGAGGCTCAGGGCTCCGGTGGCTCATGAGGAGCAACCCCTTCGCCACGCATCTTCAGCTACCCCAACATCCCTTCGACAACGAAACCAAGTGACATTTTCCAAGTTTATTTAGCTGGGAGCGCCCCTCGGGCTGCATCATTCCCAGGCCGCGTGGGCCTGTCCCTGCGGCATGTATCCTTTGCACCTTTAGCTTACTCTGTTGGGGGGCGCCCCTCGGCTGCATTATCCCCAGGCCGCTCGGGTCCGTCCCGGTGGCATGAATTGTTCTTGCATTTACCTAAGCTAGTTTGCTTTTTCATGCATAATCTATCTATGGTTATCACCTGCTTGGTTGTCACCCACCACGGGAGCTACACATGCTGGCACGACGCTTGTGCTCGGGTCCGTCCCTGCAACGTCGACAAATCTGAGCGGTCGAGCTCTGGATCGCGGCATGCCTCGCGCACGCCACCTCACCAGGCCCTCAATGCCCTCATCTTCTTGCAGAGCGGCCTGCGGCAGACCGACAATCATGATGGCGATCTATGTCCCTCCTTGTGCTAACCTGCAGGGACGTCCTGAGGACGACAGCGGGCGGTACCACGGGCTCCTTCTTCTCCCATGCGATTTGCTTGTGCGTTGAGAGGGGGGCTCCTGAGCATCGCGCCTCGGGAGCTCTTACTGGCTCTCCAGCCCTCACCCCCTGGCCTTGACCACGGCATCGCGACCTTGCATACCAGCGGCGGCTGAGCTCACTGGAGGGCCGGGACCTGAGGACGCAGAGCACACCGAAGAGCATGGAGGGGAGGAGGAGACTCGGATGGGCCCAACCTAGCTGCACTACATCAGTCGACGCACAAGTCTGGCGCAACACACGGAACCAGCTCCGGACTGCCAAGATAAATTTTCGCGCCCGGGTCGACCAAGCTCTACAGCATAGGATCCTCACCTGTGGCGGCCTTGTTACGGCAACATCGCCACCCTTTCCTGCCTCTCGGTAGTTGCTTGAGCGCTAAAGGGGACCTCTTAAGCATCGCGCCTCAGGAGCTCTTACTGGACCTTGGGCCGCTCACCTCCTGGCCTTGACCACGACATTGCGACCTGGCATACCAGCGATGGCTGTAGCCTGCCTGGGGACCAGGACCTGTCGGCGTAGAGCACCAAGCTGCCGTGGGGTTGGAAAGGGGAGACCGAGCCGAAACAAGACATGCGTTCGCAAATTTTCATAATAGGGATAATATGAACAGAAGACATTACAGACCCTTTACACGCCCCCACGGGGACCATTTCGATTCCTCGCAAGGAATAAAAAGAAGGGAGGAGGAGCAAGCGGAGCAGGAAGAGATGAGCAACGGGGGCTCCGCCCCCTCCTCATTTATAGCGGGAGAAGACCAACCGGCGATCCCCATGATCACAGGTAATGATGATTTTTCTCTGCATGCAGCAGGGACTCGTCAAGTCGGGCAGTTGCCGAGGCGGCGTGGGAAGCGGAGACACCCACGTCCAATCAATCGCCACACGTCGACCAAGGCCGCAGGCTGTTGGGGCCCGCGGCGCTCTGCACTTGCCCTTTGGCTTCGCCTCGAAGCCAAGTCCGAGCGCGCCTTGGGCCCGGGGGCTACTGTCGGCGTTCTAGGAACGGGGGTCCCCAGATGGCCTGCCTGCGGCCCACAGCGTGGCTCCACTAGCGGCTCCGTACGGCCCATCTTCACCAGCAAACACTCAAGACCCTCGCGAGGGGCCAAGCCTCGCGAGGCGGACGACGCAAGACCTCCTCAGGGGCGGCCTCACCAGGCTGGCTCGCGAGGGGCGGAGAGATCAAGGCAAGGGGCACCTCGCGAGGTTCCCTTGACGTAAGCCATGACGACCATGACCAGGCGGTCGCCAGGCGGGCGCTAGCGTGCGCAGTGTCCTCGTTTCCTCTTTGGTGCTAAAGGGGAAAGCGCGGGCGAGGAGTCCCGAGGCATCAGGCAAAGGTTTCCATATCGGTGCAACGAGACCAAGACTAGCAGGACGACAAGACGGAGGTCACCGTGGAGCGCAAGACGGCGTCACCACCAGAGCCTTTGGCAGGTGAAGACCACCTTTAGTCAGGATAACTTGTACTAGTTGTCTCCCTTCGAATTTGGCCGTTGTGGGATCCCTTCCCGCTCAATATTTGGGGAGAGGACCAGGGCCTCTATAAATACGACTAGCCACCACCATAGACGAGAGCGATCTGGGTCAGCAAAACGGGGGACGGGCCATTTCAGATCATCCTCTATCACACAAGCTCACCAAGCAAAAGAACACCTCTCCTCGGGAGGTTGTTCTTCCCTTGTAACTGTTCATCCTCAGCCCAAGAGGCAATCCACCACACCACACTGGAGTAGGGTATTACACCACATCGGTGGCCCGAACTAGTATAAACTCTTGTGTCTCTCGTTCTTTGGGTTCGTCGCGCTAGGCCTGACGATCGTTGCGAGAGCGAGCCAGGGGGAGGGAGAGATCTTCGTGCGCACCCCAGTGTTCGAACCTCAAGGGTTTTGCAGGAACCCGAAATCCGACAACTAGCAAGAATCCATGGAGGGAATGAGAGATAGAAAGCTCGAAGAAGGTCAACAATGGGGGAATAACACGAGCTCAAGAGATAGGGTCCAGTGGGGAAGAAGATCCCCTTTTATAGGTCCCCATGAATCTGCCCGTTATATGCAGAAAAGTGTAGGACCGGTACAGCCGGTGTAAGTACCGGTACAACCGGTCAAAGCAGAGATAAAACCTACGCATAGGAAAAGCACTAAGTGGTACAACCTCCCGGGGCACTGGTAGTACCGGTTAAACTGGAACTAACCGGTAAAACCGCCCCACAACTGCCCAAGAACCGCTCCAAAACAGAAACCATTCCGATGGTAGAGCGGTACAGGGCCAGTACAACCACCGAACCAAGTTTGCAGTGGTACAACAGCCCCAAACGCCGGTAGTACCGGTCAACCGGTACAACCGGTGTAAGAAGCGGTACAACCAGTCTATGTAAGACAGGTACTAGCAAAACAGCCATTACTTTCACATACGAGCTCCGAGTTCGACAAAATCAAGTTTGTTGTAAAGCTAAAGACAATAGAAAATATAATCTTGATAGAAATGTCAAGAAATAACAATTTAGAAAATACCAAAAATAAAATGGTGAGAACCCTTTCTCAAATGAGACTGGTAAAAACTCCAACACCGAAAACACAAAAGAAGATGCATATGAAATCGGCTTTCGATGAACTCGAGCTTATCATGAAGATGACCATAAGCTCCAAAACTCACAAGGAGAAAAACCAAACAAGAACCAATACAGATGATGCAAGGATGCGATGGTTTGAGCTCTCTACGAACGATACGATCAAGCTACTCATTAAGAGCACCCCTTGATAGTACGGCAATCGATCCTGTAACCCGGTCTCCCAACTACCACCATCAGACCGGTAAAAAAGAAAACCTATCAAGGGCAAACCTTTGCCTTGCACAAAGTCCACTTGAGCTAGATGATGACAATCTTGACTCCCTCAAGTTGGACCACCTTTCTTGATTGCGTTGGCTTGATGAAGACTAGTTGATTGCTCCCCCTTACTCCACTATGGGTGAGCCACTCTTTGGCACATCACTACTGCAGGATGCTGCTAACGCGACACTACGATCAGAGACCCTTCGACGGAACTGTGTGCGATGCCATAATCGCAAATGGTGGT
Organism: Triticum aestivum; assembly: GCF_018294505.1. Classification (NCBI taxonomy): domain Eukaryota; kingdom Viridiplantae; phylum Streptophyta; class Magnoliopsida; order Poales; family Poaceae; genus Triticum; species Triticum aestivum. The sequence continues at coordinate 431,861,071 of NC_057808.1, forward strand.
GTAAAAAACCCGTCAAAAAAGGTGCAAAACGTTTGCGATGGAGGATGCATCAAACACGGTTCAGATTTTAGTTGCCTGTGCGATGCAGGGCATACGGTTCAGCTCAACTAACTATTTGCGGTGAGGAGGAACAAAAGAAACGGGCAGCCAGATGAAGGTGTGTGCGATGTACAGCATACGGTTCACTTGGATGAACTGTTTGTGATTAGGCAACACAAAAGAAACAGTCAGCCAGATCAAAGGTGTGTGCGATATACGGCATGCGGTTCACTCAGATGAACTGTTTGCGTTGAGACATGAGAACATAAACAGTTCAAATGAACAAGATGTGTGTGATACGAGGCAAACAGGTCTGTAATCGGAAACGTGTGCGAAGACCGATAACAACACATACGATTACTACTAACAAGCCGTGTGTGTTGTGAGCAAACGATTGCTGGTATACAATTGTGAGTGATTGATGAAAACATCACCGACGGGTTCCATTGTTTAGTCCGTGTGCGATGTGATTTTCTTTGTCCGCCCAACATCTACGCTCTGTCTACAGAGCATCAACATATATACTTAAAGAGACACCATTGCATAACCAAATTAAGCATACAATTACACAAGTGACTACACACATAACATTTCCACACACCAAAGAAAGCAATTACATGCATACTAAAGTAGGAGAAACGAGGATCTAATCATCTACTTATTGTTGCGACAACGCTTGCTATTGCTCTGCTTCCGGCTGGATCCCTGGCCATTTTGGGGAAGGAGGCACTTCCTCATGTCAACGATCCGCCTGTACATGTCGTAGCTCGTGTACGCCTCCTTGGCCGCGTACACGACGTGAGCTTTGTCGAGTTTCTCCATCCAGGCCGAGTGCTAGGCACGCTTGTCCTTGTTGCACGAATCCTTCATGTCTCTGTAGTAGGGGTCGATGATGGCCTCGGCGAGGTGAACCGGTGAGTCCTTCTCATGCTCCTTGCTGCCCCAGATCTTGTATTGGCCCTCGATGTCGACAAGATTCTGGCAGGCGATGCCCGAATTCTCGAGTTCCTTTACATCGTTGGTGATGTCCACCGTAGCGAACATGTAGTGGGGGCTGTTGAAAAACCTGGCGAAACACTCGCAAGGCCTTGTGGCCAGGCAGTAGTGGTAGACGAGGACGTGGTGGCGCACGCACATCTGGGTAACGACGACCTTGGGACGAGACCCGGCACGAGCGCGGGTGTACTCGAGGTTGAACCCGACCACCTTGTACTTCTCCGTGGCAAGCAACAGCTCCATGATGTGGATGGAGTGCTCCACCCAGACCGGGTCGTTGGTGTACACCACCGAGAGGTCCATGAACCTTCTGTGGGTGTCCACCACGGCACGCATGGTGAACTGCTGCTCGTCGTCGGCAGCCGCTCGGAGCGCCATTGGAGCCGCGCAGGATACCCTCTAAGAATTTCTCGTGGTGGGTGTGCTTCTTGCAATGGTGGGACGCGATCTAAAGGTTGAAGAGACACAGGGGTAGGTTAAATGGCCGCTGTAATAAATGGGTGCCGGCCGGCCTGTAATCGTCACGTCTTGTCACGGCGTTCATAGCGGAGGATTCCAGTGCATGCTTGACAACACCGCACCGCACGCGTGGGCTCGAAGAGGCGCCAAATGTATCGTCGGTGAGCCTGTTCCCGTGCTACCGCGCTGTTTACAGCGCAAGCTTCCCGCCCGGCTAGTTTGGCCACGCGTCGGCTAGAAGAGGGACCAATCATGGGCGTTTATTGGCAAAAAGCTTTGTAAAAATGAAGTGTGTGGAATGACTTCGGTCATAAGTTTACCCTTGGGTGATGAGGTCAAAGTTACACAGAAGGGTGATGATGGACACTCGAGTGCGATAATTAATTCTGCTCTACAGTGCACACGGTGGAAGAAACCAACCGTGTGCAATAATGTCAAAGATCGCAGTCGAGTTAGCTATACAGATCGTGTGATGTGAGATCGACAAGGTAAACTGATTCGAGAATGGTTAATAAAACATAAGACCATTGCATATTAAGGTCAAAATAGTGCTAGCAATATACGAGTCTCATACGATGCCATTTCAACGATTGTACCACAAAAGCTCGAAATGTTACAAGGTTCAAATTCCAGAGTTATGTGGCTCAAATTTGAAGATTACAAGGTTCAAACTGATATTAGAAATGAAATTCAGCTCATCAGCTGCAAACGCTCGTGCTGATCCGCTGAACATGGATATCACAGAGGTTCAAACTAATATCACCGCTTCTAAGTCTGGTTTCGAAACCTCACAATTTTTGCAAAGGGGTCAGCAACTGAGAAGTCATGTATGGGGTTGACACGATGACTTCCGATTACTCTGTCATCTGAAGTTCCAAAATGAAATTCAGCATTTTTGGAGGCTACTCCATTCTGCCGCAGGCGCCGGCACTGATCAACAGACCATTCATTTTTGCGAAATAAATGTAGGGCAAACCTCATTTCCTTCAGCACCCTTGCTCTGAGAACAAAGAACCTGGCGAATATAATCTCTCGTAAGGTCCCTCGACAAGAGTTCAAAATAATTTCTGAGAGATGCAGATCTAGGCATTTGACGTGATTGTTATATTGTATCACATTATCCACCAATGGGCCTAATCCTATCTGCAAAAGAAGAAAACGTGTTTGTGCCTACATGCAGTTTTGAACATTACTACAGGCCTAGCTATTTGGTTTGCAGGATCTGTAAAATGCACTAACATGCCATCTTCGATCTGACATGATTAACATGGGCATTTGATTACATTCTAGAAAAATGTAGCCTTCTTCACAAGAGGTTGGAGTGGATGAAAAGTTCCCTAAGAAAACTAGTACAGATGAATCCAAAGGAGAAATGCTTATTGATTGTAACCATATGGATCAAGCAACCAATATGGGGGGGGGCATGTATTTACTGAAATCCTCCAAAAGAACCTTCAGAAATCGTAGTACATTGTCATTGTAAACTTGGAAAGAGGTGTCACAAATTGAACACCCTTATGGTTAACATTTAACAGGAAAGGAACATCACCTCGATATATAGCTTCTCCAGGCATGGAAAGCATCTCAGGAAACTGACAACTTGCTCCAGGTTGGGGCTGATAGATTCTAGTGCCAAGACCTTCACTGTGCGCAGTTTCGGGGTCAAGCTTGTCGGAATCATTTTCTGAATGACAGACGAACAAACATCTTCGAAATTAGAAATAATGTTAGTTTGTAGAAGGAGAGGTAAAAGGCGGCTGTTGTACCTGAACGGGTGTGGATCCAATAACAAGTTCGGAGTATTTGTCAGACGAGTATCCCACCACTGTCAATTTTGGCGCAGAAATGGCATTGATTCTTGTTGGACCTTCTTGATCAACTACAAGTAATCTCTCAAGTGCGGGTGTGTCCTCAATGGCCATACCGTGGTACACATCTTGTGATGTCTTCCTGCCGCACCAGCAACACACATAAATAGTCCGGAGAGTCATGGAGGTGATGTGGAAGGTACTCAACCCATTGATCGCCTGAAGACGAAGGTACTCGAGTGCAGTACAGCCACGGAGCAGGCGCTCCATGTCACCCTTTGAGAGGCAGACGACGACGAGCTCGAGGTGCTTCAGTCGTGGTAGAATAAGAGCGGGCGCGTCATTAAGGGGCGGGAAATGGCAGTTCCCGAACTTGGCTACGCGCGGCGTGGGCGCGAGGCGGATTGCGGACGTTGGCAGCGACCACATATGCCCATAATCAAAAGTGAGCTCCTCGAGCTGATCTAGGGCGGGGGATCGGAACCAATCGTCAAGCTTGGCTCGGTCCTTGCCGTTGGAATGGAACTTGCCCATTCTAAGGCCTTTGGTTGGGCCAAGGTGACTGCCGAGGATCTTGGAGAATGCATCCAAGCTTTTGCGATAGCCATGGCAGAGCTCGTGGGTGTCGATGAGGTCGAGAGGCTGGCGTTCTATAGGGGGCGCCACCGTCGGGAAAGGAGGGTTGTCCGCGCCCCATATTTGATTGGGAGGAGGGAGATGATGACTTTTAACATATCATCGGGGAGGTTGCTGATGAAGTCTAGGCCTGCTATAGTCGCTTGCGGTTCTATCTTGCCCGCCTCCGCTTGTTGGCAGCCCCGTTCTCCACCTCTGGAGTCTCTTTGTCAGCGGCACTTTCTGATAGAAATGGGAGTACAAGGAATATTTAGTTAAAACAGGGTAATAGAAAAGTGTATTGGTAACTAGAAGTTATTAGGTAGGAATATAGTAAGAAAAGGGAATAACAATTGGTTCCTTAAATACTACACAATTCATTTGACATTGCTGGTTAAGTCAACTGCAGATGGTTTAAAAGAAAACTTACTTCAAACAAAGTCTGGACGGATGATTTTGTCGGGGAAGTTAGCATATATCTCATGACTAGGCCCTTTTATGTGCACTGCAATTTTAGTGCCAGCTTTCAGTACATAAAACTTTGCAATTTCTTTCCAAAAGCTAGTGCCAAAATAGGAGTCACCACGTTCATCAAGTCTTACAGTAGCAACGATTTTAAATCCATGGTTTGTGTGCAGTATGACATCCGTGGAGCCTTGGTCTATGTAAAGGGAAAAATTGTGCACTACATAATCTGTTGCATAGCAAGGGATGTTCTGCAGAAAATGGTAGGATTGTTAAAGAAAATATGGTAATATGCAAATATGGGCCCAAATTGAAAGAACTGTACAATAGTTGAAATCGAAGGACAGAAATCTATAATTAAGCAGATAGGGTAAACATGATATCATGGAAATATGAGAGTAATCGAAAGAACAATACATCATTAATTTGCCTAATATAGAAAGAAGAAGTGAAAAATCCCCTTTGACGTATATGGTGCATGTGGCACCTTTTATCCAAATGCGGTAATATTTAGAATATGTTCAGGAAAGTAGGCCATGCCAACCGATTTAGGGTGAGAATGAACATACCGCACGCGTCCTCAAGTTATCTGGTACGGAGAGATGGAATCTCTGGCAGCGGTCACAAAGTCCTGAAGTGTCGGCGCACTGTACATTCTATGAATGAAATAAAACCCTCAAATCAGCTCGAATAAAAATGAATTCACGGCGATTTCCGCCGGGTGATTAAAGGAGGCAGATGAACTGGGATAAGAGATGAGATAATATCTCGCTAAATTAGTTACCTTGTCGTCCATGAGAAAGAACCCTCACTACGGCAGATTCCCCAACCGAGCGGAGCTGGGTCGACTGCGAGCAGCGTCGAGAAAGTCGATGGCGATAGGCGGCGGCAAGCGGAAGTGGCGAAATGCGGTGGGCTCTACCGGCAGCTTAGCGGCACCGGCAGGCGTCGAGCTAAGTGTTTACCGCCGTGATAGGCGGTGCCATGGCATAGACGCGGAGGAGCTCTTGCAGGTGTGAATGGGGAACGTACCGAGGGGCCGAAGGGGTGGCGGGCGGGGTGAGGGTTTTTCTGACATGGGGATGGTGAGGGTTTTCTTTTTTCTTTTTTAAATTGGGTGGTGAGGGTTTTCTGTCCCACAAAGAATTTTGGGGGCGACGGTTTGCTAGAGTGAACTGTGTGTGATTGATGCAGCAGGCAAAATGAAAGTCATTGCACATGGTTCCAATTTTGGAAACCGTGTGTGATTGACGTACTACCTCCGTCATGGTTTATTGGTCCCCCGTTGTAATTTTTACCAAAATTTGGCGAAATATTTAACATACTCAGACATAGATAATAAGCGTACACGTACATAAGCATAGTTCAACCATAAGTACATAGTTCAACCGTCATTAAGCATACTCAAGCGTACATAGTTCGATCCATCCCACATCTCATCTCACATGCGGCCGGCACTGTCCTGAAGCTTCTCCAGGTACTCGGCGTACGTGCCGTGCGCCACCCTGCGAGAATACTTCTGCTTGATGGAGCCAACGGCCCGTCCTCTTGCATGCGCGAGAACACTTACATACGCGTCATGAAGCTTATGGTTGCAAAATGGGCATCCATAGCTGCCGTTTTAGGTCCTAATACGCATGTTATGCATTCCCGCATAAAGCTCCCTCAGGATTTGCCTCTTGTAGCTCCTCTGGCCATCTTCATCCTCGCTGTCCACATCGTCAGACAACACCTATACAAATAGTAAAACAAATTTGCCATCAAATCAATGATTACATGCCGTGAAGTAGGATTAGGAATTTATGGCTATTTATTTATACATATGCAGAGATTATGGTTCGATTTTTAAGCACACTCGTCTATGTACAGACCAATCTTGAAGAAAATAATGGCACAAACATATGTAGGTCATTCAAAATCAATTGTCAAGCCCTGGCTAGGAATTATTAGCATGAACACTAATCCTAGTCCGATTACTAGCAGAAATCATTTGCACAGATGAAACAACTAATCACTTATCACTTGTACCATTCAAATAATCAATACACTACACGGATCTAACGAAACTAACTCAGATTTCATGGATTGGGAGAACATAACCATAGGATTTCTATTCCAAAAAGGGGGAGGCAGGAGTAACCAGAGAAACCCTATGATCTTTGACACATAAATGGGTATAGATGACTAACCAGCTGTCCGTCGTCGTCGGAGTCGTCGCCGGAGTGGTCATTGGAGTCGTCGCCGGAGTGGTCGTCGGAGTCGCCGCCGGAGTGGTCGTCGGAGTCGGTGTGCAACTCCGCCTCCGGCTGTGGAAGCTCGACGACGTCAGGGTGCAGCGATAACTCGCCGGCGGTGACGGCAACCTCTGTCTCAATCTCCACGCCGTGCTCCGGTGCTTTAGCAGCCCCGGCGTCGCCACTCCCTTCGATGGGGCGCTTCGGCGGCATCCTCATACACTGTCGGCTTTGAGGACTAAGAGCAGCGTCGAGGAGGCAAGCGGAGAGAGAGGATTGTGTGTGCGTAGCGAGGATGGGGGTGCAGCCGCTCGGGCGCACCATTAATATGGAGTAGTGGGAGTTGTGGGAGAGAGGCGGGCGGCGGTCAAACCGATGGCTCGCCTCCCGGTGAGCCTGCGCACCGGACTGCTGGCATGCCTACCAAAGGTTCACACAGCTACTCGCACGCCTCCCGATGACACTGCGCAGAGAGCACGCCTCCATCAATTCACACACCTGCACGCACGCTTCCCCGTCTGCCTGCGCGGCAGACTGCTCGCATGCGTCCCGTCAACTCACGCCTGCTCGCACGCCACACGGGTCGCGCGGCGGCACGCATATTGTTTTTCTATTTGGATGATTAATGTTGACGCTTTATTGCTTAACTGAAGCATGGCACGTATCCATTGTTGGTCTAACGCTCACGGTTTAAATAAATAATCCGTTTGGGATATTGGTTCCCAATTATTAATAATCTCCCGTCTGTAATTAGATAAAGATTACATCAAAACTGGTCTCAAATTTGACAAAAAAAGTACAATGCCACTTTGTATTGGTGTCCATATGACAACACGATAAGTCTCATGAACTTCAAATAAGTTTTGGATGTACTAGAATTTAAAAATCAAGTTTATTAATGTTTGAAATTTGTTGCACGGGGAGTAAACATGCACCCAGTGAGACACATGTGTTTTTGCAATCCATTTAGGTGCACTGTCACGTGTGCACTTAGCTCAAATATGATTTTTGCACATTATACCCGTAGAAAATCAACCAGTCAATGTACTAAAATGCCTTAATGATCTCTGATGATTTTTTTGAAATTAAAACGTCCCTCCTTTGGTAACATGTATGTTCACCGCGGGATAATTAATTTAACATGCATCGTAGTTGCGGTGGATTCGCGGTGTGTGTGTGGGTGTGTGCGTCTGGGGGTGGCGGGTGGCTCGCAGTACACTACGAGTTGTGAGCCACCGTGTGGGTTGGCCGTTTTGTTAGGCAGGCCAGTGCCACATCAGAGTCATGAAATCGTTATTTAAAACATGACACAACCCTTTCATACATAAATGTTTTGGCCACATGAAGTCGATGGGTGTCCTACACGACACTCCATACTCGCGTGTGACGCTTTCTGTGGGCCCGCGAGGTCGTTGTCCATTACTTTGACGAACAGCCGGCAGTGAGGTTAATTTGACCAGCAAGGTACAATCTTTTTTGTTTGTGTTATGGTGGTATATAGTACACGTCAAAGAGGTGGGAGGGAACTAGCATATATACTATATGTACGTGTCCGTCAACAAGTACACCTCACTCAGTGTCGGGACTTTTTGGTTACCGAGGCACGTGCCACATCAAAATTGTGAAAATGGTTATTCAAACATCACACAACACCTTTTTGGGCCACATGCATATCCTAGCTAGGACACTCATGTGTGACGCTTCCATCTATGGGCCCACGAGGCCATCGTCGATGCATGCATGCATCACTTTGACCTACATCGGGAGAGGTTAATTAATTTCACCATCGATGAGGATTCTTTTGGGTTGTACATGTATTACGGCAGGAGCATATAGTATGCGGTGAAGAGGGGGAAGGGGACCATCATATGTAGTACGCTTGATATGAACCTCACTCTGTGTGGGTGCATGGTTTACGGTTTTTGAGGCATGTAGCACATCAAAGTTGTGCATTTAGGGTATTCAACATATATATGTTTGGCCCACATGCAAAGCGGTGGTGGTTGTCCTCTCACACCCACTTAAGCGGTTATCAGCGATATCGATGCTTTCCATCTATGGCCCCGCTTGGTCCATCACTACTTTTTGCCCGACAACAAGAGAGGTTAATTTGACTTAGGAGGGGATTATTATTTTTGCTCTGGGATGACATGGATGATACAGTTGAGCACACACACATGCATGTGTACGCATGAATCCCTCCCATCAAGTCGAAGTGGCTAGTACAACGACACATCATGAACCGATCTCGCTCTCTGTGGCGAGCTAGTGTACAATTTTTGACACACGCGCCACATCAATGTTGTGTATTCAAACATGCATGCACGAATCACCTCCATACATATGCATGTAGTGGTTGCCTTCGAACGATACACTCCCTCGCGTGGTTATCGGTGACAAGCCTATATATTCGTGGGCCGACGTGGACATCCATGATCACCTTGACCAATAACAAGATAGGTTACCATGGCGGATTCTTCATTTGGTTCGTGTTATCGTAGTATAGGTCATGGTGAGATTCAGACCTAATTAAGTTTGAGCGCATATACTATGCACGCATGCATGCATGAATCCCCGTCGTTGGCTTGAAGTGTGGTGTAACATACATACGCATCGTCAACCTAACCCTCACTCAGTGTGGGGATTTCTAGTTCGAAATCACGGTGCCACATCAAAGTTGTTCCATTGTTACTCAAAAACACACTTCTCCATACATATGTTTGGGCCACACACATGCAGTGGTTGTCTCTGGAGACTAGCTACTTGCGTGATTATTGGCGAGCTAGCCCATCTCCGGGGTCGCATGGACGGCCATCACTTTGACCAACAACAAGAGAGAGGTTGTACGACCAAGGTGGATTATTCTTGGTCCGTTTTATGAATCATCTTGGTGAGATATATACCTCTCTGGCCCGTCGACTGAAAGTGTGTGTGTGTGGGGGGGGGGGGGGTGCTACTTCGCACTTTGCTAGGTGAACCTCGGTTGGGGGGGATGCATTCATAGCTTAGGATTCCCTTCGTGGCGACACGAGGGGGTGGGGGGCTGCTAGCTACTTCGCACTTTGCTAGGTGAACCTCGGTTGGGGGGGGAGGGGGCATGCATTCATACCTTAGGATTCCCTTCGTGCCGACACGAGGGGGGCTGCTAGCTACTTCGCACTTTGCTAGGTGAACCTCGGTTGGGGGGCATGCATTCATAGCTTAGGATTCCCTTCGTGCCGACACGCGGGAGGGGTGGCTGCTAGCTACTTCGCACTTTTCTAGGGTGAACCTCGGTTGGGGGGGAGGGCATGCATTCATAGCTTAGGACCCCTTCGTGCCAACACGAGGGAGGGGGGCTGCTAGCTACTTCGCACTTTGCTAGGTGAACCTCGGTTGGGGGGGCATGCATTCATAGCTTAGGAATCCCTTCGTGCCGACACGAGGGAGGGGGCTGCTAGCTACTTCGCACTTTGCTAGGTGAACCTCGGTTGGGGGGCATGCATTCATAGCTTAGGATTCCCTTCGTGCCGACACGAGGGAGGGGGCTGCTAGCTACTTCGCACTTTGCTAGGGTGAACCTCGGTTGGGGGGGGCATGCATTCATAGCTTAGGATTCCCTTCGTGCCGACACTAGGGAGGGGGGCTGCTAGCTACTTCGCACTTTGCTAGGGTGAACCTCGGTTGGGGGCGGGGCATGCATTCATAGCTTAGGATTCCCTTCGTGCCGACATGAGGGAGGGGGGCTGCTAGCTACTTCGCACATTGCTAGGTGAATGAACCTCGGTTGGGGGGCATGCATTCATAGCTTAGGATTCCCTTCGTGCCGACACGAGGGAGGAGGGGGGCTGCTAGCTACTTTGCACTTTGCTAGGTGAACCTCGGTTGGGGGGGAGGGGGCATGCATTCATAGCTTAGGATTCCCTTCGTGCCGACACGAGGGGGGTGGGGGCAAGCAATACCGTGCGCTTTGCGAGAGAGGTGCCACATCGAAGTTGCATTTGGTATTTGAAAATCAAACCACCCTTTTGATACATAATTTGGTCCACATGCAAGTGTGTTCGTGTTCTGACCCTCTCCCACGTCATTTTTCGCCAAATTTATGAACATTAGACAAGTCGGATGACGCAATAGACACGGTTCACTCAAACAACCGTGTGCCACGCCGGTGCACCTGTCACGCACACATCCGCACAGTACATTGGGCTACACGAGGCTCCCCCTCTCAAAAATATCTGCCCGCCTCGAGAGTTTTTCTGTTTCATAACACACGGTTGTTATCTCCGGACCGTGTGCAATGTTTCTTGTTCCCAATCCCGCCTGCATCCCTAGAAAATATCTACCCGCCTCGAGGGTTTTTCTATTTCATAACACACAGTTGTTATCTCCGGACCGTGTGCGATGTTTCTTGTTCCCAATCCCGCCTGCATCCCTAGAAAATATCTGCCCACCTCGAGGGTTATTATGTTTCATAACACACGGTTGTTATCTCCGGACCGTGTGCGGTGCACTATCATCAACATTTTCAATAGCCTGGCATTTCACTCCCGCGTAGTAAAATTTTCAGTACCCGCGTCATTTCCTCAAACACCCCCCTCCACACACACACACACACACACACACACCAAAACCTCCTCGGGCGTGCGCGCGCACACACACACACCCTCCCTCGCTCGAAACCCTAGCAAGGTCCCCGCCGCCGCCACAAGGCCTCCATTGTCAACATCCGTTGGTTTGCCCGTGCAGCTTACCCACCGATCTCCATACCCAGGCCGCCCTGAGTTTCTTAGATGACGCCTGCCAAACGCCCCCTTTCCCATAGATCCCCATCCCCATCCCCATCCCCATCCCCCACTCCAGAGCGTCGCAGCCTAAGCCTGGCTACGCTTCCCGTGGAGCTCGAGGAGCGACTGGCCCAAAAGAGGTGTATAGCGGTCTCTTCGCCCGACGTAGCCGAGGAAGCTGACGACCATTACTGGCGGCAGGCACTCAAGCAGCGGGCTAGAGTATGCGGGCATGTCTCGGTCGCCGGCAACGACATCGAGGTCATCGACAACGACGACCTGAGGCAGGCTGTGTCACAAGTTAAGTGGTCCACCCCCAACCCCTCGGGTTCAACCGTCGTCGATCTCATCCATGGCCCCGCCGCTGATCTCCTCTGGCTCGCTGTCAACAATTTGCCATTCTACATCGCCATCGAGCCCCTTTTGTCATTTCTGAAGGACATGTTCTGCGACGCTGGCTTGGGATCCACAGCTTCCAAGTCAAACCTCATCGACGGCGACCACGAGGAGGGCACCCTCTCTGGCTTTTCCAAGGGAAAAGAGCCCATCTGCTCTTCCAAGGGGAAAGCGCCCGTCTGCGACATCAGGGAGGGCACCCTACAGCCATGCTCTTCCAAGGGGAAGGAGCCCATCTGCGACAACATGGAGCGCATCCAGGCTCCGTGCTCTTCCCACGGGAATGAGCCTTTCTGTGAAAAGTGAGGAAACCCATGATTTGTTTTGCCGTGCATCTTCACAGGGGGGAAACCCATGATTTGTTTTCTCGAGTCCCTTTTGTAGTGTAGTGAGAATATGTCCAGCTTTAATTGCTATATCTGAAAGTTTGCAGTATGCCTTGTTTATTTCAGTTGTTCACAATGTGATGCTCTATATGTGCAATTATTTATTGTGCAATACATTTCATCAATCCAGTTTTAAACATACCGATAGGAATGCATATATTTGCTTGTTGTTAAGCCTGTTATAGCTAGCATATATCTCTTTTAAAGTTTTTTGATTGTTCGGTTGTTTGTAGTTAGCATATGTTCAGTTTCAAATGCTATCTTTGGTTGTTCGTAGTATGCCGTGTTTATTCCAGTTATACACAATGTGAAGTTCTATATGTGCAAGTATGAACTGTGCAGTTCAATTTCATCAGTACCAGTTTCAACAATACCACTATGAATGACTACATTTGGTTGCTGCATCTTGTAGTTAACACGCCTTTCCATTTTTATTTAACCATAACCAGTGTACTTAGATCGGCACAATACCAGTTTGAATGACTATGTTTGCTTGTTGTTAAATGTTAGGCCTGTTGCAGTTAGCACACCTTTCCACTTGTTTTGCTTTACTAGCGTGCTTAAACCTGCACACTGAAGCTATCTTTTGAAGATTATTTTGTCTCCATGTATTATTTTTGTCGTGTACGATGATGTTACGACGGTCCGACGTTTCGTAATCATGTCCGACACTCGTACGACGATTAGCTAATCTTCTTAACGGTGAACCGTTTGTGATGGGCCGCGCATCATACACGTTCTATAATAGTGAACCGTTTGTGATGGGCCGCGCATCGTAAATGTAGCACCACAGAATACCGACTGCGATGGCAACGCGAGCAGAAACGAGTAGGAGTACTGTAGGGGCCCTATCCCCGACGGTTTCTGGGTCGTGTGGGAAGGACCCCCCTATCGCCCACACTCACTTGGTGACGGTTCCAAATGCCGTCTCGGAAAGGGGTTAAAAACCGTTTGTTTAGGACCGATGCGTACCAGTGCATCTTCACAAGTCCATTGACACCACAATGGACAGCAAGCTTCAAGCACTTGATCTTCGTGATGCTCTACTTGAACTTGCACACCGCAATCTTGATGACGATCAACACTTGATGTCATCCTCCATGGGTTGTATAATATCTTCATTTTGATGCAAGACCATGGAAACATACCTAACCCCATGTTAGTACATAAAGCGTAATGGACAATGCTTACCATACCATGGGACCACTTGATCCCTCTCGGTACATCTTCTACGCTTTGTGTGTTGATCAACTTGAATCACTCTCTTTACTTAGTCTTGAACAACCTTGAATCTTTCCAACTCTCTTCATTTGGATGATGTCTTGAAGGTAAACATGAATGATCGCACACTCTTCTTCTTCAAGACATGCTTGCAATAAGCTCAATTCTCACATGACCAATCTTTGAATAATTCCTTAATAGCACCTTGATCAACACACAAACTCCTTGAAACCAACACATGGACTTCAAGAAATGTCTATGGACAAGTCCTTCAAATATAACTCAATGCAACCATTAGTCCATAGAGAATGTCATCAATTACCAAAACCACACATGGGGGCATCCGAACTCTTAAACCTCAACATTTTGGGTCTACATACCTCTCCTGCCACCACTGCGAGGACTTACGCTTTGGCTCACCTACATCACTATCACATTGTAAGAAAATATAAAAGGAACACATCTATAGGAAAATTATACTATGACACACATAAATTGTCTATACGAAAAAACGAGTTTTGTTTCATACGATCAGCAGAGGCCATGAAAAACATCTCATTGCGTCATCAATCTCCCCCACCTACCCAAATAGTATCACGTTGCACATATTGTTTTCTTCAATTCCGCGTCGATTAATTTACTCTCTAAATTGTGCGACTAATATTATATTTATCTTTGGTATCAACTAATTATCATCATTTAATTCTTGATTTTCTTCCTATTTCAATTCCACCATATTATTAATGTTCCATTTAAACCTGTTGTTGCAAAGAGGGTCCATTTTGCGGTTGCTTATCTTGTACGCCCTTTCGTCGAGTTACGTATGCGAGTGCATATCTTGGTACATTATATGTTGTATAAAACGTACATTGCACATACATAGTCTAAGTAATGAACTATGTAAATTATAATATTACAAGGGTAGGGATTTTTCCGTTAGGTTTGAGCTAATGTTTTTTTTGCTTTGAAATGTCAAGGATAGGAACCAATCCTACACATGAATAGGAACCATTTGTACAAACCAAAGGTATTGATATGTTTTTTTTAGTTCCATCCTATAAAATTCCCACGAAATTCATGCAGACCAAAGAGGACTAATAAATAAATAAAATAGCACAGGGAACCGTGGTTTGTTAAGCACTGCTACCCTCTTGTCATTAACTAAGTTGTTTTGATCTCCCATGAAGACTGTTCACCAACTGTCATCAGTCACTCCTCCTCCCAAGTCCCAAAACCTACACAGGACCCAAATCCTGAGCCCCACATAAACAAATCACCCAAAGATTCTCTGCCATCATCATCAGAATTTAGGAGGTCCTCCCCTACCTTTCTCCCCACCAGCCCACCCCCCTCCCCTCCCACAACCAACAAAATTTCACCCCTCTCCACCACCTGACAAGAACCAACACCGCCTCCCCCCCCCCCCGCCCCCCACCCCCACCCCACCCCACCCCTCTCTCATCCCTCTCCCTCACTCTCACTGTCACAGCCTCACACTCTCCCACTTTGACTTTGACCCCCCGCCCTCGCTCTCTCCCCTGCGCTCTGCGCTAAACCCTGCTCTAATAAACCCTCGGTAGGGTGGGGTAGGCTCCGATGGGGAACTGCGCCGCCTCCCGGCTCGCCGCCGGCGGCGGCGGCGGCGCGGGCGCGGGCGGGGACCCCGTGGCGGTGTGCCGCGACCGGAAGCGCCTCATCAAGGCGGCGGCCGACCGGAGGTTCGCGCTGGCGGCGGCGCACGCCGGCTACGCGGCCGCCCTGCGCGCCGTCGCCGACGCGCTCGACGTCTTCGTCGCGCGCCACACCGCGCCGGCGCCGATACTCATCACGCTCCCCACCCCCACGGCCTCGCCCCCCGGGTCGCCCAAGCCGGCGCAGGCGCTGATGCCCTCGGCCCCCTCGCCCACGCCCTCGCCCCCGCCGCCGCAGCCGCAGCGGCAGACGGAGGCGCCGCCGGCCGGGGAGGAGCAGGACGACTGCGGCACGCGCACGCCGGAAATGGGGACGCCGGAGATGGGCCGCCCGTACTACTACACGCCCCCAGCGACGCCGCCTCCGCCGCCCCCCGCGGCGTCGGCGGTCGGCGGGTGGGACTTCTTCAACCCGTTCTACGGGACGGAGGAGGTGGCGGCCGCCGCCGCCGCCATCAGCGACGAGGAGATGCGCGCCGTCAGGGAGCGGGAGGGGATCCCGGACCTGGAGGAGGCGGAAGAGGAAGACGACGACGAGGACGAGAACGAAGGGGAGAAGGCGGCGGCGGCGGCGGCTAAAAACCCTAAAACAGAGGCTTCCCTCGGAGTGGCCAAGCAGGAAGATGCGAAAGAGGTGGGCGAGGTGACGACGGGCAACAACGGCGGCGGGCTGGAGGTCAGCATGGTGCAGCCGGGGCGCGAGCTCCTGGCGGCGCTGAAGGAGGTGGAGGAGCTCCTGTCCCGCGCCGCGGAGGCCGGCAAGGAGGTCTCCGGCATGCTCGAGGCCGCCGCCCGTGCCCCCGAGCTCAAAGGTCCGGCCTTTATCACCTTCCCCCAACTTTTCTTGCCCCCATTTCTCTCTGCCACAGCAACCTGCTCGATCTTTCGCCCCAAATGCGGCCGGATCCCTTTTTTCTGTTTGTGGAAAACCCACAAGATTTGGGCGTAAAGCTGGTGCGAGACATGAGTGGATTTCACAAATCTCCATCAGCGAAAGGCCCTGTGTCATTAGATGGATTTGGTTTGGATACACTGCTCTTTTAATACTCATGGTATGGTGGCATGGAATTTTTAGATGGTGCTGTTCTTTGTTTAGGGCTCGCATGTGCCCCTGGAGATTAGGGAGAGCACAATCTCTTAAAAAAAGTGGCTTTGAATATTCTCGGCTGATGTAATATCCGCCCACAGTCAATTTGTTATCACCTTTTCTAACTTTGCAGTCATGTCCTGGCCCAATTTTCTTTAGCCCTTTTGATGCTACCACTTGTGGTTCTTGATTGCCAAAGTGGTCCTTTTGGGGTGCAAATGACTAAAGGCGCCTGCTTCATGATGAACACCATGAATCTGCACTTTTCAGTTCTGGTAGAACTTAGAACAGCACAGTACAAGGACTGGCTTTTGATTGAGATATATCCATACACTGCAGAGTACAGGCTACAGATTAGGTGTGTCTTTGGTTGATGGTTTTGACATTGATATCTCTGTCTTGTTGCAGAGAGCCCGTCGAAGATAATTCATGCCATCGCGTGGCATCGGTCTCCGTCGTCTGTGTCATCTTCATCCTATATGAGCGAGCTGGGAGCAAGCTCGAACAGCTTGTCGTGGACAGAGAAGAGTGAGACTAATAAGAGCGATATTTTTGATGACTATGGTGGGATGAAGTCAGGAAGTCACTCACAGACGTTAGGGAGATTGTATGCTTGGGAGAAGAAGCTTTATGAAGAAGTTAAGGTCGGTTATATATCTGCTGGAGTCATTTGATTGTTCCTGTGACTGCATACATATACAAAGAATACTTCATATCTTTCTTAGCAAGTTGCTATTGATCTATCTATGGTTAAGGCAACTAATTATTTGAAAAAGACTGACCCACCTTGAAATTAAAAATGTATCTTGTCTTTGGGTTCGTGTGTCTTTAGTAAATGAGGCTAAGTTGAAGATCTTGACAAGGTCATACTACTGATAGTGCCATCTGTGATTTTTGAACTGATGAAAAGCAATGTGATGATCATTTTCTGTAGTTTCTTGCGCACAAGCATTTGTGTGTGTTCTGGCATGTTCGAACAGCATGTCTCTGTTGTATTGTGTATTTTATATTTATATTAAAAACGATGGTTCTGTACAGGCCATAGATCAAATTCGACAAACATACGAGAAGAAATGTGTCCAGCTGAGGAACCAAGATGCCAAAGGTTCAGAGCTGCGCTGTGCTGAAAAGACTCGGACAAATGTGAGAGACTTGTACACAAGGATCTGGGTTTCTCTACGAGCAGCAGAATCGATATCCGATAGAATACAAAAATTACGGGACGAGGAACTGCAACCGCAGCTTGTTGAGCTGTTGCACGGGTAAGCTGATGTCATGTTTTGCGTGCAGGATTTATGATGTGGTTTCACTGAATCAGAATACTGATGCTTTTCCCTTCTCCGTGACAGCTTTGCGAGAACTTGGAAAGTAATGGTGGAATCTCATGAAGCACAGCGACAGATAATGTTTGAGGTGAATTCCTTCACCTGTCCTGCTTATGGGAAATTCTGCAACGATGCCCAGCGGCACGCCACTCTCAGGCTGGAGGTTGAACTGAGGAATTGGAGGTCCTGCTTTGTGAGCTATGTTAGTGCTCAGAAAGCATACATTGAAGCCCTTGACGGCTGGCTGTCCAAGTTCATCTTGACGGACACCATCCGTTACTCCCGAGGGATCTCTTCGATCGCGCCTGACAGGGCCGGCACGCCGCCCCTGGTCGTGATCTGCCACGAGTGGCACACCACGCTGTCGAGGTTCCCGTACAAGCGGGTGCCATTCACGATGCGCAACTTCAACCGGAGCGTGAGGGTGCTGTGGCTGAAGCAAGGGGAGGAGCAGCAGCAGAAGCGGAAGGTGGACGGGCTGGCCAAGGAGCTGGACAAGAAGGCGACGGCGTACAAGCGGGCGGAGAACAAGGTGATCGAGACGAAGCTGCTGGAGCACCGGCCGGAGCAGGACGCGAGGCAGCGGATGGAGCAGCTGTCGGAGCGCAAGGAAGCGCTGAGCGCGCTGCGGCGGCGGGTGGAGGCGGAGAAGGCGCGGCACCACCACTGCATGCGCGACACCCACGACGTCACCCTCAACGGCTTCAAGATCGGCCTCGCGAGCATGTTCGAGGCCCTTGCCGAGTTCTCCCGGGACTCCGTCGCGCTCTACGAGGACCTCCTGGCGCGCTCCGGACCCAAGGAGGGCCCCGAGAAGGCCGCCTCCGCGGCCGCCATCGAGCAGCAGCCGTGCCCGGCGGCGGTTGAGGCGACATGACATGACATGGCCGTCGGTATCAAGTTCAGTGACCAGTGTTCTCCGTTTCAGTTAGGGACATTGAGTGAGTTGTGTTGCATCTTGCATTGCCCCAGGGTTTTGGACCCCTAGAATGTTTGTCTGACGCTGATTACAATTAGGCTGTAGAGTAGCAGCACCGTGTGTGTATGGTGGCTTGGCTTGACTGGTCGTCGTTGTTGGGGGGTGGTAGGGTCGCCATTCTTGCGGGCATGCATCTGCGTCTGCATCTGTTGCTTGTAATTATTCTGTTAGCCTGATATGAATCAAGTGAGGATTCGCTCTGCCCCGCTGCGGCTCCTGTTGCTATCCGCCATTGATGGTTTCTGTTCACTCCACAGAGCTGTTGCTGCGGTGCGCTGTAGTAGCAGCAGCAGTGTTTGTTGCTGCCTAACGCCGGCCGGCCGGCCGGCCGCAGCAGTGTCACGCGCGCGCAGGCCGCTGGGGAACGACACGAGGACCCTGTGAACTGTAGGGCCTGAGAATCGGATCGGAGATGCGCTCAGACAGCTGTCGTTGGACTAGACGGTGCGTAGACTTCACAAGGAACCAGGCAGGGACTTGGTAACAAGAGCGAACCAGGCAGGGGCTTGGTAACAAGAGCATCTACAGCCGCCGGGCTCCTCAAACGCCCGGATGGACGGCCCGGTCCGTGACCGGTGAACATATCATGACCTGGCCGGGGTCCTCAAACCGGCCCAATATATCCGGACTGATCGACACCCTTCGTATACATCCTATATCGATGACGGATATGAGGAGGGGTCGCACAAATGTGCGGGACTCTTGCGGACACCTATCGTTACCCAACGGTTTGGTGAGGACACCGCTCCGGCGCATCGGTTGAGGGGCCAAATTCGGCTATTTAAGCCGGACGGCGGCCCCTAACCCTATCCAGTCCCAGTACCATCCTCTCCGCGCCACCAACCCCCACATCCACTCGCGGCTCGAAACTCTTCTGCCCGCTTGCAGCCATGTCACCCCGAAGCGTCGGTTGCATCTCCTAGAGGAGATCCGGGCCCTGCAAGCCGCTTGGATTGTAGCCGGCCTGCCTCCAGAGAAGCCGAAGGAGGAGGCAGAGGAGGGCGCAATGTTGTAGGCACTGGACGCGACCATGAAGGACGCGGAGCCGAAGGAGGAAGCGGTGCAAGGCGATGCAAATTCGGCGCCTCCGGTTGTTGGATTCGACATGGCCAATGCGCTGGGCGAGTTTGAAGTCGCATAAGCGGATGAGGTGGAGAGTAGCAGGTCATGCTCGACTCCATCCATTCGGAGACAAAGGAGGTAAACCGCCACTACCTCCGTGAGGCACGGGCGGAGATCAACGAACTCTTTGCGGACATAGAGTCTGACAAGGAGCCGGAGCTGCAGGGGGCGACCATCCACCAGGAGGCATGTCCGTCCGACACATAGGTCGTCTACATCTCCGACGATGAGTAGTTTAGACTAGGTTTATCTACGTACTAGTACGTAACATTTAGGTTACATGGTGTAGTATGGATCTGAGGTATTCGTTTGGAATGGACGCGAAATGAGGCTGACCGTGTCCTCTCTACAGGACGTTTGATGGCCGGATTAGCTACGTACGGTGGCACATGCTCTAACTTCATCAACGGGATAGATTATTGGCGAGTTACCTGAAAAACCATAAACGCTTGGTAATCAGTCAATTCGTCTGCACCGTTAGATGAAAATCCTAACAGCTTGCCTTGCCCTTCCTCCAGCCAGCACCCATTTTTTTTCTCCTTCCTCCGGACGCCACCCACCGCACTCCTTCTCATCCGACTGCGACGGCACACTTGGTTGCTGCTCGCCGCGCCGTCCCTGCCTCCGGCAAGGGCGCTGTCTGATCCGAACAGGAATCAACGCGAAAAAAGCCCACCACCCACAGCTGCCAACGGCAAAGTCTCGGCTCCTCGCTACACCCCCTTTTCTATATCTATATTTATATCTATATCTATATCTATTATTAAAGAAAGATGATATTTTTAGTTTCGTCCTGCTTCGTTAAGTCCCGTTTCAATTAATTTCAGGTACGCTATTTGGTTTCGTCATTTGTCACCCGTTTTGGCCCAAAGGAGGAAGCCCACCCGGCGGCGCTCTGTTGCCCAGGTCCAGAGAACTGGCAAAAAATAAAATTGCTGATGGGAAGGGTTCGATCTCATAACCTGCCACGCACAGTTTGTCCAACTGACTCAGGTATACATATAAGAGGATATTTTTCTCCAGTTGCAATACACGTGTCCTTTTGCTAGTCTCTCCTAAATCAACACAACAAAAGCGTCCGGCGCCGTGTGTTGGAGCCAGAGCCAGAAAATTTGCTCAATGGGTTCACTCGTTAGCTCATTGTGAGGTATAGAGATTAATCATGTGTAAAGTACAATTCCACACCATCTAACAACAAGAGTACAATACTTAAAGATATTCTACATCAGGTCGTGCACTACTGATTAACGTTGCATCCTAAACAACATTGTAAAATTATTAACATGTGAAACAACATCATATTCAGATTGTACACATTTTTCTAATCAATTTAGTTAGGGTTTAAAAGATATGAATATATTTTGAAGCATTTGAATCTGTCCCTAAACAACATTTAAATATGATTAACGGGTAAAAATAACACCATTCATATTCTACACATTTTTCTAACCAATTTTTATATATAACATGTTAAAATCGGAGTTACAGTTTAAAAAAAATATGAATATTAAAAAACATTTGAATCTATATGAAAAACGTTATTTTCTAGATGGACATCGAGCTTATTAACCCAAATCTCAAGGGTTTCCTGCAAAAAGTGAAATGCTTTTATTCTCACTTAAAATAGGACCGCTGGTTGATTAACCGAAACCTTAGGGGGTTTTCTTCAAAACACGAAACATTTTCATGTTCTCAGTTAAATAGGGACCATGGGTTGATTTCAAAAAAGTGTGGGGACTTTTCCGCAAAATGTGTAGGGACGCACGAACAGAGGCCATCAGTGCTTTATGCTTTATTATTATTAGGTAAAGGTTAGTGCTTTTGGTGGTACGTCGCTACTAATTTTGCATAAACCCCCCCTGCTTTTTTGATAATTAACCCGCGGTCCATCATTAAGTCACATGAAAAAATGAATCATTTTTCTTTTACAGAAAACCCCCTGACTTTGTGGCTAATTAACCTGCAATATTTTTTTACTTCAAGCGTGGTTGACTGAAGCAGCTGCTTGCGGCGCCCTCGTAGAAGCAACACGAGGATGGATATTTGAGGACGACGCGGGGCAGCCATGGCCACGTTTGAGGAATTGAGGCTGGTGACAGGGGGTCACCGGTCTTGTGAAGGAGCGGTCGCGAGGTGGCTCGGGCCTTGGGTCGGAGAAAATATAACTTACGAATTGGAAATGGAAATACCGAATGAATTGAACCAAACTATGGAAACTGTGGTTGAGCTTGCCTGTCATCAACGAAGGATGGTTGTGAAGTTGGTGGAAGAAAGCAAACCAATGAATGCAGCTAGTCACCCCGAAAGGCGAGCCCATGTCTTTTGAGAAACTAACACAACCTGTTGTGTTGACTTATCTTATACTAAGGGTCCGTCCCAGCCAACAAGGGATTTCCAGGCGCTCCGTTGATGGTGGACTTCATGGGAGGCAGCAGCTTTGGAGGAGCGCGCGTTCGCCGCCGTGTTCTTGGCCGACGGCCAGAGAAAGCAAGAGGAGGAGTTCCTCAATGCAGGGGAGGCACATGGTAGAGGAGGCGAGACGACGCAAGAGGAGCTCGTGCAGAGGGCGGAGGAAGCGCGTCGGCGTGGGAGGTCATTGATGCGGGCGGCGCCATAGTTGTAGCCGACGGGAGGCAGAGCTGGCAACTTGGGTGGCTGTAGAAGAGAGACATGAGAGGCGCGAGAAAGGAAAACGGACGGGCGACGCGGACAAGGCGGCCTCAGGAGGAAGGGCAAGGCCAGTGGCTGTGGTAGCCATGGGCGCCGGCGGCCCACACGGGTGATGGTGGAGGGTGTTGAGCGACCACATCAGGGACTCTCCATGGCTGGCGGCACGCGGGTGTGCGGTGAGGAGAGAGGGGTCAGGTGGGGGACTCGGGAGAGAGCGAGAGAGGGGCAGTGAGGATAAGGTGAGGGAGTCCTCCTATATGGCGCAGCACGCGCAGCGAACGAAGCGGACGCGCACCCCCCGCGCCCTTCTGGGCCGGTCCATGTGCGGTCGGGACGCCGCCTGTTTTTTTCTTCTTTTCCTTTTGTTTCTTTTTTTTCCAATAATTCGGGATATCAAAAGGTTCTAAATTTTAGAAAAAGTTGCTAATTTTGAATAAAAGAATCACGATTTCAATTTTGTTTTCATGATTTCAAAAGATGCTCGGGAATTCAAAAAATGTTCACGAATTTGTGAAAAAAGTTTAAAAAATAAAAAAATGTTAATGCATTAAACAAATGTTCGTGAATTCGAAAAATGTTCAGGAATTTGTAAAAAGATGTTCATGATTTAAGAGAATGTTCATAAATTTCTAAAAAAAATGTTCACAATTTTGAAAAAAAATTGGCGAGTCTTAAAAAATGCTCATGGTTTCAAAACAATGTACATAATTTAAGAGAATTTTCATGAATTTGTAAAAACAAAACCACAATTTCCAAAAAAATGTTCACGTATTTAGATTTGATGAACATTTTCTGAAAACCTATGGACAATATTGTAATTTGATGAACATTTTTTCAATTCGATGAAGAAATTTTTAATTTTGATGAACATTTTTTAAATCCGATGAACAAACAATGAATTCGATGATTTTTTTTTTGAATTGACATTTTCTTACAGTGATGAACACTTTTTGAATTCGATGAACAAAAAATTGTTCACGAATTTAAAAATAAAATCACAAAAATGTGAAAATAAAAAGTACGTAATTTCAAAAAATATGTTTATGTATTTTAAAAAACTGTTCATGATTTCAAAAAAATCTTCACAATTACTCCCTCTGTAAACTAATATAAGAGCGTTTAGATCACTATTTTAGTATTCTAAACACTGTTATATTAGTTTACGGAGGGAGTACAAAAAATCTTCATGAATTTTGAAATAACATGTTCACAAATTGAAAGCGAAAAAACTGAAAAAATCATGATTTTAAAAGATTTTCGCAAATTGAAAACACAAAGAATAAAAATGAAAAAACAGAAACAGAAACAGAAAAAGAAAAGAAAAATGAAAGGAAAACAGAAAAAGAACAAAAAAGAAAAGAAAAACAGAAAACAGAAAAAAAACGGTTCAGAGGTACTCCAGCGCTCGAGGGGGTGGTACACGCTACCGTGCTAGGGAGCGACCTATAGGGTTCACCAAGGTGGGGAGGTTTTTTTAGGGGGTATAAGGTGAGGAGTTTTTTTAGTTGAAAAGTCGAATTTATTCATCGAAGAGCACAAATTGTGGGATACAAGTTTCATCATGGGGTTGGCCGAGCCACACATGACGTCCTATAGCAAGATTTAAAGAAAATTTAGCTAAACTATGTGCCTCATAATTATTAGCACGACCCTCAAAAATAAAATTACAGTGAAAGGAAGCTGCTCGCGTCTTGATCTCGCTCACAATCGCTGCATAACGGCCCATTGTGCCGCTGTTGATATCTTGAACCACTGTTTTGGAGTTAGAAGCTATGACAAAAGTTCTGATATGAAGATCCTCAGCAAGGCATAATGCTTCTCGACATGCAATGGCCTCCATTGTCGCAGGGTCGTCCACTCCTCCTATAATCAGTGCTGAACTGCCCATGTACTGTCCATTACTGTCGCGACAGACTACGACAGCAGATCCTCCCCGACAGTTGGGCTGTCACGGGAGAAGGTAGGCCGCAAGAGCAGTTGGGCTAGCCCAGTTAGTACCTTTTCTATTTCGTTCAACATCAAAAAATATAGAAAGAGAGCTTTGGAAGAAAAAGAAATGGCTAGAGAGACTGAAGGATACTAAAAATTATTATGTGAGGTTCGCGATTTATATCTAGCCCCACAAAAGAGATTTCAAGAAGTTTTGAAGAGTTTGAATTCAGACTTATTTGAATTTGATTCAAAAAGGCTTGAATAGGAAGTATTAGTTACAATTATCCAAAATTTCAGACTAATTTTGGGGAAATTTTGGCGACCATGCTTGAAGTAGAAAAGGCATGGGATTTTTCCAAATCTTTGTAAGGGAAAAGGAAAAGCCTTAAATAAAATATAAAGAAGGTTCAAATTATTTTCTGGAAATGTTCATTGTTTTTAATTTGGTGTGTAATATTTAATGGCATGAAGAAAAAAATATACATTACCCTACGCGGAGTAAAAATAAGTGGATATTATTAGGTTAGGAGCGTGTGATATTTTTTCTCCCATTGCAACACACATTTTACTAGTGAGATGGAATAGATCGATCGCTGGTCCAGCCTGCTCCGCAGCGACTATTTCTCGCATTTAGCGAGAGGATCTCTTGCCCAAGCGTTTTCACTTATCGGGCCGGCCCATTTAGGCACAACTAAAATAAGTGAAAGAGCATGGTGCGAAAGAGCATGGTGCCCCCATGTGTGGTTTTGGTAATTGATGACATTCTCTATGGAGTAATGGTTGCCTTGAGTTATATTCTTAGGATTTGTCCATAGGCTTTTCTTGAAGTCCATTTGTTGGTTTCAAGGAGTTTATGTGTTGACCAAGGTGCTTTTGAAGGAACTATCCAAAGTTTGGTCATACAGAAGACATGATACAAGGTTGGTCAAGACTAAGTCAAAGAGTGAATCAAGTTGATCAACACACAAAGTGTACAAGATGTACCGAGAGGGATCAAGTGATCCCATGGTGTGTTAAATATTGTCATTTACGCTTTGTGTACTAATCCATGGTCTACTTGAGAGTTCTATGCGAGGTTAGGTATGTTTTCATGGGTTTGCATCAAGAGGAATATCTCATACAACCCATGGAGGATTAAATCAAGTGGTGATCGTCATCAGGATTGCGGTGTGCAAGTTCAAGTGATGAATCACGAAGAGATCAAGTGCTTGAAGCTTGCCGTTCATTATGGTGGCAATGGACTCGTGAAGATGTGCCGAAGGGTGGCTCACCCATAGTGGAGTATGGGGGAGCAATCAACTAGTTTTTTATCGAGCCAACGCAATCAAGAAAGGTGCTCCAACTTGAGGAAGTCAAGATCGTCATCATCTAGCTCAAGTGGACTATGTGCAAGGCAAAGATTTGCCCTCGATAGGTTTTCTATTTTACCGTTCTCATGGTGGTAGTTGGGAGACCGGGTTATAGGATCGACTGACGTACTTTCAAGGGGGGCTCTCAAGTTAGTAGCTTGATCATATCGTTCGTAAAGAGCTCAAACCATTGCATCCTTGCATCATCTTTCTTGGTTCTTGTTTGGTGTTTCTCTTTGTGAGTTTTTGAGCTTATGGTCATCTTCATGACAAGCTCGAGTTCATCGAAAACGGAGTTCACATATGCATCTTCTATGATGTTTTCGATGATGGAGTTTTTGCCGATTCTTCATTCTTAGAGGTTTCACATATCTATATCTTAGGCATACCCCCTGGAACTTCTATATATCTTAGAGGTTTCACATCTCTGGATAGTAGTTGTTGTCATCTATCCAACAAGCTTGAGTTTTCTCAATTCAGAGCTCATATGCAGAAGTTATGACAGTTCTGGTATTCTTGCTGCATCTGTTTTGCTTGGGGCTTGCTTGATGTACCCTTGCGGTAGTACCGCTCTGGGCAATGCTAGTATCACTTGTAAGCGGCAGTACTGATAACCCACAAGTATAGGGGCTCGTTTATAGCCCTTTTCGATAAATAAGAGTGTCGAACCCAACGAGGATCTAAAGGTAGAACAAATATTCCCTCAAGTTCTATCGACCACCGATACAACTCTACGCACACTTGACGTTCGCTTTACCGGAAACAAGTATGAAACTATTTTGTAGGAGTGATGCTAGAACTACTTTGCAAGAATAAAACTAGAAGTACTTTGCAAGATAATAAAAGTTAGGTGTTTAGTAAAAGGGTTTGTGTCAACAAGAAAGTTATTTGTCCCTAGGCAATCGATAACAAGTACCAGTAATCATTCTTGTAATTTTATATGAGGGAGAGGCATGAGCTAACATACTTTCTCTACTTAGATCATATGCACTTATGATTGGAACTCTAGCAAGCATCCACAACTACTAAAGATCATTAAGGTCGTGAAACCCAACCATAGCATTAAGTATCAAGTCCTCTTTACTCCCATACGTCATACCCCAGTTACTCGGGTTTAAGTTCCTATCACTCTCGCAACTCACCATAAGCGAACCATGAACATATTACAACACCCTACAGCGGGGCCCCCTCACGTTTGCGCGAGAACGGAGGGCACCGTAGGACAGCACCATAAATAAAATATACAATCATACCAACCAAGATCATGATTAACCCATAGGACAAAACAGATCTACTCAAACATCATAGGATAACCATAAATCATTGGGAAATAATATATGGAGTTGAGCACCATGTTTAAGTAGAGATTACAGCGGGGGGAAGAGGTGTTACACCGCTGCTTAGAGGGGGAGAAAGTTGGTGTTGACGGTAGCAAGATTGTTGATGTAGATCGCCGTCCCGATCGTTGCCCCGGTGGCACTCCGGCGCCACCGGAAGCGAGGGGGAGAGAGCCCCCCTCCTTCTTCTTCCTTGGCCTCCCTGATACGTCTCCAACATATCTATAATTTTTTATTGTTCCATGCTATATTATATTCTGTTTTGGACATTAATGGGCTTTATTATACACTTTTATATTATTTTTGGGACTAACCTATTAACCGGAGGCCCAGCCCAGAATTGCTGTTTTTTTTGCCTATTTCAGAGTTTCACAGAAAAAGAATATCAAACGGAGTCCAAACGGAATGAAACCTTCGGGAACGTGATTTTCGGAACGAACGTGATCCAGAGGACTTGGACCCTACGTCAAGACATCAACCAGGAGGGCACAAGGTAGGGGGGCGCGCCCTCCACCGTCGTGGGCCCCATGTTGCTCCACCGACGTACTTCTTCCTCCTATATATACCTACATACCCTCAAACTACTAGATACGGAGCCAAAAACCTAATTCCACCACCGCAACCTTCTGTACCCGTGAGATCCCATCTTGGGGCCTTTTCGGGAGCTCCGCCGGAGGGGGCATCGATCACGGAGGGCTTCTACATCAACACCATAGCCTCTCCGATGATGTGTGAGTAGTTTACCTCAGACCTTCGGGTCCATAGTTATTAGCCAGATGGCTTCTTCTCTCTTTTTGGATCTCAATACAATGTTCTCCCCCTCTCTTGTGGAGATCTATTCGATGTAATCTTCTTTTGCGGTGTGTTTGTTGAGACCGATGAATTGTGGGTTTATGATCAAGTTTATCTATGAACAATATTTGAATCTTCTCTGAATTCTTTTATGTATGATTGGTTATCTTTGCATGTCTCTTCGAATTATCAGTTTGGTTTGGCCTACTAGATTGATCTTTCTTGCAATGGGAGAAGTGCTTAGCTTTGGGTTCGATCTTGCGGTGTCCTTTCCCAGTGATAGTAGGGGCAGCAAGGCACGTATTGTATTGTTGCCATCGAGGATAACAAGATGGGGTTTATATCATATTGCATGAGTTTATCCCTCTACATCATGTCATCTTACTTAAAGCATTACTCTGTTCTTATGAACTTAATACTCTAGATGCATGCTGGATAGTGGTCGATGTGTGGAGTAATAGTAGTAGATGCAGGCAGGAGTCGGTCTACTTGTCTCGGACGTGATGCCTATATATATGATCATACCTAGATATTCTCATAACTATGCTCAATTCTGTCAATTGCTCAACAGTAATTTGTTCACCCACCGTAATACTTATGCCCTCGAGAGAAGCCACTAGTGAAACCTATGGCCCCCGGGCCTAAAAATAGTATTGATTCTTGGAATAAGTGCAAAGATGCTTTTATCTCTAAGTATTTTCCTCCCGCTAAGATCATCTCTCTTAGAAATGATATTATGAATTTTAAGCAACTTGATCATGAACATGTTGCACAAGCTTGGGAGAGGATGAAATTAATGATACGTAATTGTCCTACACATGGTTTGAATTTGTGGATGATCATACAAAATTTTTATGCCGGATTGAATTTTGCTTCTAGAAATCTTTTAGATTCGGCCGCGGGAGGCACTTTTATGGAAATCACTTTAGGAGAAGCTACTAAACTCCTAGATAATATTATGGTTAATTATTCTCAATGGCACACTGAAAGATCTACTAATAAAAAAGTGCATGCGATAGAAGAAATTAATGTTTTGAGTGGAAAGATGGATGAACTTATGAAATTATTTGCTAGTAAAAATGTTTCTTCTGATCCTAATGATATGCCTTTGTCTACTTTGATTGAGAATAATAATGAATCTATGGATGTGAATTTTGTTGGTAGGAATAATTTTGGTAACAACGTGTATAGAGGAAACTTTAATCCTAGGCCATACCCTAGTAACTCCTCCAATAATTATGGTAATTCCTACAAAAATTCTTATGGAAATTTTAATAAGATGCCTTCTGAATTTGAGACTAGTGTTAAAGAATTTATGAATTCACAAAAGAATTTCAATGCTTTGCTTGAAGAAAAATTGCTTAAAGTTGATGAATTGGCTAGGAACGTTGATAGAATTTCTCTTGATGTTGATTCTTTGAAACTTAGATCTATTCCACCTAAGCATGATATCAATGAGTCTCTCAAAGCCATGAGAATTTCCATTGATGAGTGCAAAGAAAGAACCGCTAGGATGCGTGCTAAGAAAGATTGCTTTGTGAAAGCGTGTTCTTCTAATTTCTATCAAAATAAAGATGAAGATCTAAAAGTTATTGATGTGTCCCCTATTAAATCTTTGTTTTGCAATAT
The DNA here is from genome assembly GCF_018294505.1 of Triticum aestivum. NCBI lineage: Eukaryota > Viridiplantae > Streptophyta > Magnoliopsida > Poales > Poaceae > Triticum > Triticum aestivum. Next base: position 431,890,366 of record NC_057808.1, read on the forward strand.
GAATCTTGATAATGATGGGACTGAATATGATCCACCTTTACCTAGAATGCGTTCCAAAAATTTGGAGTTTATAGATCTTGATGTAAAAATTGGTAAAAGTGGGATTGAAGAGATCAAAACTCTAGATATTAATGAACCCACTATTTTGGATTTCAAGGAATTTAATTATGATAATTGCTCTTTGATAGATTGTATTTCCTTGTTGCAATCTGTGCTAAATTCTCCACATGCTTATAGTCAACATAAAGCTTTCACTAAACATATCGTTGATGCTTTGATGCAATCTTATGAAGAAAAACTTGAGTTGGAAGTTTCTATCCCTAGGAAACTTTATGATGAGTGGGAACCTACTATTAAAATTAAAATTAAAGATCATGAATGCTATGCTTTATGTGATTTGGGTGCTAGTGTTTCGACGATTCCAAAAACTTTGTGTGATTTACTAGGTTTCCGTGATTTTGATGATTGCTCTCTAAATTTGCACCTTGCGGATTCCACCATTAAGAAACCTATGGGAAGAATTAATGATGTTCTTATTATTGCAAATAGGAATTATGTTCCTGTAGATTTTATTGTTCTTGATATAGATTGCAATCCTTCATGTCCTATTATTCTTGGTAGACCTTTCCTTAGAACGATTGGTGCAATTATTGATATGAAGGAAGGGAATATTAGATTCCAATTTCCGTTAAGGAAAGGCATGGAACACTTCCCTAGAAAGAAAATAAAATTACCTTATGAATCGTTTATGAGAGCCACTTATGGATTGCCTACCAAAGATGGCAATACCTAGATCTATCCTTGCTTTTATGCCTAGCTAGGGGCGTTAAACGATAGCGCTTGTTGGGAGGCAACCCAATTTTATTTTTAGTTTTTTGCTTTTTGCTCCTGTTTAGGAATAAATATTTTATCTAGCCTCTGGTTAGATATGTTTTTATGTTCTAATTAGTATTTGTGCCAAGTTAAACCTATAGGATCTTCTTGGATGATAGTTATTTGATCTTGCTGAAAATTCCAGAAACTTTCTGTTCATGAAAATAATTGTTAAAAATCACCAGAACGTGATAAAATATTGATTCCAATTGCTGACGATCAATAAACAAATTGTCTAGGTCTTCCTATTTTGGTTGAATTTTTGTAGTTTCGGAAGTTTGCGTTAGCTACAGATTACTACAGACTATTCTGTTTATGACAGATTCTGTTTTTCGTGTGTTGTTTGCTTATTTTGATGAAACTATGGCTAGTAAAATAGTTTATAAACCATAGAGAAGTTGTAATACAGTAGGTTTAACAGAAATATAAACAAAGAATGAGTTCATTACAGTACCTTGAAGTGGTGTTTTGTTTTCTTTCGCTAACGGAGCTCACGAGATTTTCTGTTAAGTTTTGTGTTGTGAAGTTTTCAAGTTTTGGGTAAAAGATTTGATGGATTATGGAACAAGGAGCGGCAAGAGCCTAAGCTTGGGGATGCCCATGGCACCCCAAGATAATCTAAGGACACCAAAAAGCCAAAGCTTGGGGATGCCCCGGAAGGCATCCCCTCTTTCGTCTACTTCCATCGGTAACTTTACTTGGAGCTATATTTTTATTCACCACATGATATGTGTTTTGCTTGGAGCGTCTTGTATTATTTGAGTCTTTGTTTGTTAGTTTTCCACAATCATCCTTGCTGTACACACCTTTTGAGAGAGACACACATGATTTGGAAATTGGTAGAATACTCTATGTGCTTCACTTATATCTTTTGAGTTATATAGTTTTGCTCTAGTGCTTCACTTATATCTTTTAGAGCACGGTGGTGATTTGTTTTATAGAAACTATTGTTCTCTCATACTTCACTTAGATTATTTTGAGAGTTCTACAAAAAAACATGGTAATTTGCTTTAATTATGATAGGCATTCAAGATTAGTAAAAAATTTCTTATGAGTGTGTTGAATACTATGAGAAGTTAGATGCTTGATAGATATGGAGATGATGATATTAGAGTCATGCTAGTTGAGTAGTTGTGAATTTGAGAAATACTTGTGTTAAAGTTTGTGATTCCCGTAGCATGCACGTATGGTGAACCGTTATGTGATGAAGTCGGAGCATGATTTATTTATTGATTGTCTTCCTTATGAGTGGCGGTCGGGGACGAGCGATGGTCTTTTCCTACCAATCTATCCCCCTAGGAGCATGCGCGTAATACTTTGCTTTGATAACTTGTAGATTTTTGCAATAAGTATATGAGTTCTTTATGACTAATGTTGAGTCCATGGATTATACGCACTTTTATTCCTTCCACCATTGCTAGCCTCTCTAATACCGCGCACTTTTCGCCGGTATCATACACCCACCATATACCTTCCTCAAAACAGCCACCATACCTACCTATCATGGCATTTCCATAGCCATTCCGAGATATATTGCCATGCAACTTTCCACCGTTCCGTTTACTATGACACGCTCCATCATTGTCATATTGCTTTGCATGATCATGCAGTTGACATCGTATTTGTGGAAAAGCCACCATTCATAATTCTTTCATACATGTCACTCTTGATTCATTGCATATCCCGGTACACCGTCGGAGGCATTCACATAGAGTCATATTTTGTTCTAAGTATTGAGTTGTAAGTAAATAAAAGTGTGATGATCATCATTTTTAGAGCATTGTCCCAAGTGAGGAAAGGATGATGCAGACTATGATTCCCCCACAAGTCGGGATGAGACTCCGGACTAAAAAAAGGCCATAAAACAGGCCCAAATAAAAAAATGAGAGAAAGAGAGAGAAGGGACAATGTTACTATCCTTTTACCACACTTGTGCTTCAAAGTAGCACCATGATCTTCATGATAGAGAGTCTCCTATGATATCAGTTTCATATACTAGTGAGAAATTTTCATTATAGAACTTGGCTTGTATATTCCAATGATGGGCTTCCTCAAAATTCCCTAGGTCTTCGTGAGCAAGCGAGTTGGATGCACACCCACTTAGTTTCTTTTGTTGAGCTTGCATATACTTATAGCTCTAGTGCATCCGTTGCATGGCAATCCCTACTCACTCACATTGATATCTATTAATGGGCATCTCCATAGCCCGCTGATACTCCTAGTTGATGTGAGACTATCTTCTCCTTTTTGTCTTCTCCACAACCACCATTCTATTCCACATATAGTGCTATGTCCATGGCTCACGCTCATGTATTGCGTGAAGATTGAAAAAGTTTGAGAACATCAAAAGTATGAAACAATTGCTTGGCTTGTCATCGGGGTTGTGCATGATTTAAATACTGTGTGTGGTGAAGATAGAGCATAGCCAGACTATATGATTGCTTAGTTAGTATGCTTGAAGTATTATTATTTTTATGTCAATATTAAACTTTTGTCTTGCTCAACACGGCGGGCTTCTACATCAACACCATAGCCTCTCCGATGATGTGTGAGTAGTTTACCTCAGACCTTCGGGGTCCATAGTTATTAGCTAGATGGATTCTTCTCTCTTTTTGGATCTCAATACAATGTTCTCCCCCTCTCTTGTGGAGATCTATTCGATGTAATCTTCTTTTGCGGTGTGTTTGTTGAGACCGATGAATTGTGGGTTTATGATCTAGTTTATCTATGAACAATATTTGAATCTTCTCTGAATTCTTTTATGTATGATTGGTTATCTTTGCAAGTCTCTTCGAATTATCAGTTTGGTTTGGCCTACTAGATTGATCTTTCTTGCAATGGGAGAAGTGCTTAGCTTTGGGTTCAATCTTGCGGTGTCCTTTCCCAGTGACAGTAGGGGCAGCAAGGCACGTATTGTATTTTTGCCATCAAGGATAACAAGATGGGGTTTATATCATATTGCATGAGTTTATCCCTATACATCATGTCATCTTACTTAAAGCGTTACTCTGTTCTTATGAACTTAATACTCTAGATGCATGCTGGATAGCGGTCGATGTGTGGAGTAATAGTAGTAGATGCAGGCAGGAGTCGGTCTACTTGTCTCGGTCGTGATGCCTATATACATGATCATACCTAGATATTCTCATAACTATGCTCAATTCTGTCAATTGCTCAACAGTAATTTGTTCACCCACCGTAATACTTATGCTCTCGAGAGAAGCCACTAGTGAAACCTATGGCCCCCGGGTCTATCTTCCATCATATTAATCTTCCAACACTTAGCTATTTTTAGTGCCTTTTATTTTACTTTGCATCTTTATCATAAAAATACCAAAAATATTATCTTATCATATCTATTAGATCTCACTCTCGTAAGTGACCGTGAAGGGATTGACAACCCCTTTATTGCGTTGGTTGCGAGGATTTATTTGTTCGTGTAGGTGCGAGGGACTCGTGCGTGGTCTCCTACTGGATTGATACCTTGGTTCTCAAAAACTGAGGGAAATACTTACGCTGCTTTACTGCATCACCCTTTCCTCTTCAAGGGAAAACCAACGCAGTGCTCAAGAGGTAGCACTCCCCCCTAGATGGGAGGAGAGTTCCCCCTCTGGTCCTTGGTCTCCATGGCACCGGAGGGGCGGGAGCCCCTCCGAGATTGGATCTCCCTATCTGTTCTCTTCTGTTTTGCGTTCTCAGATCTGACCGAAATCCATTTCTTATATTTCCGGAGATCCGTAACTCCGATTGCGCTGAGATTTTAACCCGATTTTTTCCAGATATAAGCTTCCTTGCGCCCGAAGTAGAGCTCTAACCAACGTACGAGGTGGGCACAACCCACCACGTCACGCCTGGCTCCGGGACCACGCCCTGGTGGGTTGTGCCCACCACGGGCCTCCGTTTGCGGTGATTACAACTCCCAAAAATCACATATATTCCAAAATAATTCTCCGTGAAATTTTATTGGATTTGGATTTTGTTTGATATGGATACTCTGTGATACAAAAAACATGCAGAAAACAGGAACTGGCACTGGGCACTGGATCAATAGGTTAGTCCAATAAATCATATAAAAAGTTGCCAAAAGTATGTAAAAGTTGTATAATATTTGCATGAAATAATCAAAAATTATAGATACGACGGAGACGTATCAGCATCCCCAAGCTTAATTCCTGCTCGTCCTCGAGTAGGTAAATGATAAAAAAGATAATTTTTGATGTGGAATGCTACCTAACATAAACTTGATCATATATCTAATCATGGCATGAATATTGAGACATAAGTGATTCAAAGCAATAGTCTATAATTTGACATAAAGACATCAATACTCAGGCATCCCGACAAACAATCATGTCTTTCAAAATATCAACGCTAAAGAAAACTATCCCTACAAAATCATATAGTCTTGTCATGCTCTGTCTTCTTAACACAAAGTATTTATCATGCACAACCCCGATGACAAGCCGAACAATTGGTTCATACTTTTTAACGCGCTTCAACTTTTTCAACTCTCACGCAATACATGAGCGCAAGCCATGGATATAGCACTACAGGTGGAATAGAGTATGATGATAGGGGTAAATATAAAGAAGACAAAAAAGGAAGGAAGTCTCACACCGACGCGACTAACCAATGGGCTATGGCGATGCTCATCAATTGATATCAACGTGAGGAGTAGGGATTGCCATGCAACGAATGCACTAAGAGCTATAAGTGTATGAAAGCTCAATATGAAAACTAAGTGGGTGTGCATCTAATCCTATAATGATAAATTTCCACTAGTATATGAAAGTGACAACATAGGAGACTCTCCATATGAAAACATGGTGCTACTTTGAAGCACAAGTGTGGTAAAGGATACTAACAATGCCCCTTCTCTCCTTGTTTATTTTTTTCTTTTTCTTTTTTTCTTTTTCTCTCGTTGTCCGGAGTCTCATCTCGACTTGTGGGGGAATCATAGTCTACATCATCCTTTCCTCACTGGGCACTGCTCTAAAAATGAATAATGATGATCATCACACTTCTATTTACTTATAACTCAAAAGAAATAAAAATTACAACTCGATACCTGTAACAAAGTATGACTCTATATGAATGCCTCTGGTAATGTATCAGGATGTGCAATGATCTAGCGTAACATGTATGAAAAATGATGCACGATGGCTGAGCCACAACTACTATGTCAGCTATATGATCATGCAAAGCAATATGACAATAAATGCTGAAGTCATCAAACGGAAGCGATGGAAGTTGCACGGCAATATATCTTGGAATGGCCATGGAAAAGCCATAATAGGTAGGTATGGTGGCTGTTTTGAGGAAGATATAAGGCTTATGTGTGATAGAGCGTATCATATCACGGGGTTTGGATACACCTGCGAAGTTTGCACCGACTCTCGATGTGAGAAAGGGCAATGCACGGTACCGTAGAGGCTAGGAAATTGCGGAAAGATAAGAGTGCGTATAATCCATGGACTCACATTAGTCATAAAGAACTCATATACTTATTGCAAAAGTTTATTAGCCCTCGAAGCAAAGTACTACTACGCATGCCCCTAGGGGGATAGATTGGTAGGAAAAGACCATCGCTCGTCCCCGACCGCCACTCATAAGGAAGACAATCAATAATAAATCATGCTCCAACATCATAGCATAATGGGAGACTATACGTGCATGCTTCGGGAATCACAAACCTTAACACTAATATTCTTACTAAACACAACCATTTACTAGTACCTCCCACATATTCCTGTTGGGGAACGTAGTATTTCAAAAAAATTCCTACGATCACGCAAGATCTATCTAGGAGAAGCATAGCAATGAGTGGGGAGAGTGTGTCCACGTACCCTCGTAGACCAAAAGCGGAAGCGTTTAGTAACGCGGTCGATGTAGTCGAACGTCTTCGTGATCCAACCGATCCAAGTACCGAACGTACGGCACCTCCGCGATCAGCACACGTTCAGCTCTGTGACGTCCCTCGAACTCTTGATCCAGTTGAGGCCAAGGAAGAGTTCCGTCAGCACGACGACGTGGCGACGGTGATGATGAAGTTACCGGCGCAGGGCTTCGCCTAAGCACTATGACGATATGACCGAGGTGTGTAACTGTGGAGGGGGGCACCGTACACGGCTAAGAGAAACTTGTGTGTGCCTTTGGGGTGCCCCCCTCCCACGTATATAAAGGGGGGAGGAGGAGGAGGCTGGCCCTAGAGGGGGCGCGCCAAGGGGGGAGTCCTACTTGGACTCCTAGTCCAAGTAGGATTCACCCCCTCCTTCCTTCCATCGAAGAGGGAAAAGGGGAAGGGAGAGAGAGGGAGAAGGAAAGGGGGAGGGGGGCGCCCCCCTCCCTAGTCCAATTCGGACTCCCTATAGGGAGGGAGCGCGGCTGCCCCTTGTGGGCTGCCTCCCCTCTTCCCTATGGCCCATGTAGGCCCAATCTTCCCCCGGGGGGTTCCGATAACCTCCCGATACTCCGGATAAATGCCCGAATCACTCGGAACCATTCCGATGTCCGAATGCAACCTTGCAATATATCAATTTTTATGTCTCGACCATTTCGAGACTCCTCGTCATTTCTGTGATCTCAGCCGGGACTCCGAACAATCTTCGGTCATCAAATCACATAACTCATAATACAAATCGTCATCGAACATTAAGCGTGTGGACCCTACGGGTTCGAGAACTATGTAGACATGACGGAGACACATCTCCGGTCAATAACCAATAGCGGAACCTGGATGCTCATATTGGCTCCTACATATTCTACGAAGATCTTTATCGGTCAAACCGCATAACAACATACGTTGTTCCCTTTGTCATCGGTATGTTACTTGCCCGAGATTCGATCGTCGGTATCATCATACCTAGTTCAATCTCGTTACCGGCAAGTCTCTTTACTTGTTCCGTAATGCATCATCCTGTGGCTAACTCCTTAGTCACATTGCTTGCAAGGCTCATAGTGATGTGCATTACCGAGAGGGCCCAGAGATACCTCTCTGATACACGGAGTGACAAATCCTAATCTCAATCTATGCCAACTCAACAAACACCATCGGAGACATCTATAGAGCATCTTCACAATCACCCAGTTATGTTGTGACGTTTGATAGCACGCAAGGTGTTCCTCCGGTATTCGGGAGTTGCATAATCTCATAGTCTGAGGAACATGTACAAGTCATGAAGAAAGCAATAGCAGAAAAAGTAAACGATCATTATGCTAAGCTAACGGAATGGGTCAAGTCAATCACATCATTCTCCTAATGATGTGATCCTGTTAATCAAATGACAACTCATGTCTATGGCTAGGAAACTCAACCATCTTTGATCAACGAGCTAGTCAAGTAGAGGCATACTAGTGACACTATGTTTGTCTATGTATTCACACATGTATCAAGTTTCCGGTTAATACAATCATAGCATGAATAATAAACATTTATCATGATATAAGGAAATATAAATAACAACTTTATTATTGCCTCTAGGGCATATTTCATTCAGTCTCCCACTTGCACTAGAGTCAATAATCTAGATTACATAGTAATGATTCTAACACCCATGGAGTCTTGGTGCTGATCCTGTTTTGCTCGTGAGAGAGGCATAGTCAACGGGTCTGTAACATTCAGATCCGTATGTATCTTGCAAATCTCTATGTCTCCCTCCTTGGCTTGGTCGCGGATGGAATTGAAGCGTCTGTTGATGTGCTTGGTTCTCTTGTGAAATCTGGATCCTTTGCCAAGGCAATTGCACCAGTATTGTCACAAAAGATTTTCATTGGACCCGATGCACTAGGTATGACACCTAGATCGGATATGAACTCCTTCATCCAGACTCCTTCATTTGCTGCTTCCGAAGCAGCTATGTATTCCGCTTCACACGTAGACCCCGCCACGACGCTCTGTTTGGAACTGCACCAACTAACAGCTCCACCATTCAATATAAATACGTATCTGGTTTGTGACTTAGAGTCATCCGGATCAGTGTCAAAGCTTGCATCGATGTAACCGTTTACGACGAGCTCCTTGTCACCTCCATAAACAAGAAACATATCCTTAGTCCTTTTCAGGTATTTCAGGATGTTCTTGACCGCTGTCCAGTGATCCACTCCTGGATTACTTTGGTACCTCCCTGCTAAACTAATAGCAAGGCACACATCAGGTCCGGTACACAATATTGCATACATGATAGAACCTATGGTTGAAGCATAGGGAATGATTTTCATTTTCTCTCTATCTTCTGCAGTGGTCGGGCATTGAGTCTGACTCAACTTCACACCTTGTAACACATGGAAAAACCCTTTCTTTGCTTGATCCATTTTAAACTTCTTCAAAACTTTATCAAGGTATCTGCTTTGTGAAAGTCCAATTAAGCTTCTTGATCCATCTCTATAGATCTTGATGCCCAATATATAAGCAGCTTCACCGAGGTCTTTCATTGAAAAATTCTTATTTAAGTATCCTTTTATGCTATTCAGAAATTCAGTATCATTTCTGATCAACAATATGTCATCCACATATAATATCAGAAATGCTATAGAGCTCCCACTCACTTTCTTGTAAACTAGTAATAATGTACATGCAATGCACGTTTATATTAGGTAGGATATTAGTTGCACGTTATATTAGGTAAGATATATCTGTTGCACGTTGGTATTTGGTAAGATATCAATTATTTTTTCACGGGAATGGTAGGATATTAATTATATGGCAGATTTCATGGGATAGCGTTGAGTCGAAACGTGTTTATAACCAATGGTAGTGGTGGGTAATTAGAGCGTTAAACGTGTTTGGTGCTCAACATTGGAGCGATTTGAACTGCGAGATAACATGATTTGACGGTCGAGATGGTTTGGATCTACCCCTTTGGGTCTTTTTATATTGTTATAGATTATAGATGCGGAGATGCAGCGGAACGAGCCAAGGTACACCACCGACAGCCACACGCTGTGGACGATGTACTTTGAGTGCCGCCGCGAAGACCAGATCGCCTCCACCAACGGCATCATCCCCCGCGGCCGCCTCAACGCCGACGAGCGGCGCGAGTGGTGGGGCGTGCTCGGCCGCACCCTCGAGGCCGTCCTCGACCACATCGAGACTGGCAACACGCTGCGTCTCGAGTACCCGCTGCGCCTGTCATTCTCTCGCTGCCGTGGCAACTCCTGGACGCCGCGGCGAATGGAGTCGGGGACCTCCTCATCGTCGGGCTCCGGCTCGCCGGTGCTTCGCCCTGTCAAGCTGGAGCCGGAGGAGACGCCGCTTCGGCGCCGCACCCGCAGCGGCACCCTCGTCATCAACGAGGGCGGCCGCCCCTCCCCGCGTTCCCTCTGCCTTGTCCGGCCGAAGCCCGAGCCGGGGCTGCTCCCCGTGAGGCTGGAGCACACGGAGATGGCCGCCGACGACGAGAGCGCCCTCAAGTGGGCGAGGGCGGAGTACGTTCGCGAGCAGGTGCTCCGCCAGCGCCGGGCGTACGCGGAGCTCCAGGCCTGGCGCCGTGGACGCGAGGAGGGCGGCGTCGTCGTCCTCGACAGTGACGACGAGGACGAGCCTGGGCCGTCCAACCGCCCGCGCATTGGCGACCCTGGGCAGGGGTGCAGTAGGGACGGCGCCGGCACCAGCAGGGCGCAGGGCGGCGGTGGCGACGACTACACCCGATTCTACAGGCTCCTCGGCATGTAGAAGGCGGCGCGGTGGCCGCGGCGTAGCATGGCTAGGGGTAGTTCTAGGCGTAGTTTGCCTGTTTTTTTTTACAAATTTCAATGAAAATCGTAGTGTTTGTGCCAGATTCGTATTAGATCGCCGAGTTCGCGCGATTTTGGGGGCACGCTGGGGTGATCCGGGTTGCGATGACGGGTAACGCAAACGCCCCCACGCCGAAAGCAAACGCCAGTTCGGCCCCGAGCGTCGTTTTTTGGCGTCCTGGGAGGCCGAACGGCTGGCTGGAGATGCTCTTATGACACCAAGGCTGACGTCTTCACATCCTTCGCTCGGATTGTTTGTCATTTATATGAAAGTAAATACACACAATGGATCTGTGTACAACACGTGTGGCCTTCATCTTTAACCGGGCAACGTTAAGAAACCCTTTATATATGTTTCTTATTTTACTTGATTGTTTTTCTTTGGGCTGGCCCATTTGGCAGGGGACTCAGGGTACCCTATTTTTTATATGCCGACAGTATTGTTCTAAAAACCAAGCAAAATGTAAACAAACGTTTGTATGCTCTGCACGATGATCTCTCCAGGGGCATTTCTTCAAAACATATCACGGGCTACAAAATCGCACATATATGTCGACAAAGAGGTCACAGATGGCTGAGTGAGATGTTCCTCTTGAGAAATTGATCTTAATTAGGAAGCCAAGGAGATGGTTTTACTTAGGACGGTTGGTGTAGCCTGGGTGCGAGTACATGCGGTGACGGTGCCCTGATTGGGATTTTAATAGCATGTCATGACCAAAGAAGAAAATAGCTTGAGAAAATGCATACCTATCATAAAGAAACATTACTGCTCTGTCAAGGATTCCTTGTTATTTTGCAATAACCAGATATTACTTCAAGAATCTCTCACAATACAAGTGTTTTTTTTGAATTAGATATGAACATTGCAGAGTAGTAGCATTCCTACAAATCACCAAGAATTAGTAAAAAAAAAAAATCTCAGAGCTGCACTCGCACTCTTGTGCAGTCAAATTAGAAACAACCGAAGAAAAGGGAATGTGAAATACTCTTTCCGGTTCTTTTTACACCGCATATAAGATTTGTCTGAAGTCAAACTACATAAAGTAGGTAAACTCATTGCTGATAACAGTGGCAGAGGTAGACTTAATAATGCCAAAATGGGCACAACCACAAGAAAAACTGGGTTTTCCTCTTCTATTCGTATTTATTTCCCCTTATCCGTGTGAGGCTAAAAAAGTTATACAGCTAGGAGCATACCTTGTGCAGCATTAGGTACAAATATTATGGGCATGCTTTCTTCAAATATTTGCCTTCAGAGGATGCTAAACATCAACTGATCTATCCAGATAGAGGCTACATTGATGGAACACATCTGAAGGACTAAACTCAGGTCAACAGCAAACAGGTAAATATTTCACTCTTGATGAACAAAAACAAATACATGATCTACTATGCAAAGGACAGGCTTCATCTGATTTACTATGCAATCAACATAAACAGTAGTAAACCTCCATTGTCGCCTGTAGCTGACCATTGATGTAATATATCAAGATTGAGATAATGGATAATACAAATATGAACGTAGAGAGTATTTCTCTATGGAGTCTCCATGTTCTTCAAGATCACTGGAGAATACGTCAGGCCATGAAGTTCTTCAAGATTTCTATACATGTTTTATTGACAGCAAACAGTGAAGCACCAATTATATAGTTAATAAGGGGATTTCTCTGTACTGTTTAGCGTTTGCACAACAGTCCAAAACTCATGCATCTTAATATTTCACATGCAGAAAGGTAAACCCTGGTTTTTCTGTCCTTTTTATACTTTCACCATCAATCATGCAAACCAATATGTAAATCTCTTATCAATAGCCTGATAATCGTTCAGAAATAGCAAAAGAGCAAGTGTGCATCTATTATTTCCCCCGGCACATTATTTTTTTCCTTTTTTTTCTTCAAAAATGAGGATTACCCTGGCCTCTGCATGGAGCGATGCATATAGCCATCTTTATTGTATTATCCAACAAGATCTTACAAAATAAATACATATATCAACCCAAAGCCACCTTCCTCACAAAAACTGTCGCCCTACCTACAAGATTGACGATGTTCCTTGACCGCGCGCCACGCACACCAAGAAATCCGGTGGCCTCACCAAGCCGCCCGCCGGCTAGACGGAAGCACCAACCGGTCTAGCAGAACCTCAACGTGCACCGAATGCGCATGTTGTAGAACTGTCGCCTTCTTCTTCTCCAGTCTCATCTTCAGGAGCAATCAATGCACTGATCTCGCCAGACCCTTCTGCCGTTGACGCTACCATGACGCCAAATAGGTGTGCCTCCTGCGCGCGAGTATCCAGCGCTGAGACCCCGTTGCACCTTGCCACCAAGACTCGCTGTCGCCAATACTGTAGATGGCATGCCGCTCTACCTTGGTCACCACAGGAGAAGCATACGGAGGCCTGCGCCCAACCACCGAGCAAAACACTTATCCCTCCAGCCGGTGTACAACCCAAAAGATGATGCCCTCATGAGGGTGACAATGTAGGAACCTTGCCATCATCTGATCTAGAAAGCTCGAATCTGGGGTTTTGCCAGGGCACACATGGAATGCGAATTGCCCCACAACTCCTCCAACGAGTTAACCACGCTCGCGGGCGCCGCCGTTGACGGTTCTGGCCGAGCCCGAACTTCGCTGCAAATTCGTGCCCATCCCCGGCTGGACCACCAGATCAACTTCCTCCATCATCCAACACACCCATGTGTAACGTCTACCGCTGGGAAACCGTACGACCGGAGCCGCACCACCGCCCGGAACTGCCGCCCGGTATGGGTGAGCCATCGACGACAGAGGGGCCCTCACCACTGCGCCGCTGATGCCGGACGACGCACACATCCAGGAGACCCGCACGGATCTCCACTGCAACCGCATCATGGAGCCGCGGCGGAGGAAGGCCCTGCCGCTGCCATCATCCCCTGCCTGGGCTTTTCCCCGCGTAGCTCTGCTGGCGGCGAAGGGAGGGGCGGCGGTGGCTCAAAGCCCTAGATCGGATCGGGAGGGAGGAGATCAGGAGAGGGGTGGCGGCGGCTCGAGGAGGGGGGAGATCGGGAGCCTAAGATCCATTTGGTTCAAAACTTTGCAAGTGTGCACTCTAAAAAACACTCTAATTGCTAGTAAATAAAATAACAGTGGCGATGTACACTTGTATAGGCCTCTTATGTGCTCTCAACAAACCAAGCATTACCTGCTTGAAACATCATCACACCTCTTAAAGCCCTTCTTAAATCAATGAAATAAAGTGTGAAGGGTGCCTAGGCGCTAGGCCACAACAGAATGCTATGTCTTTTTTGGGGGCAAACAAACACCTAGCACTTGAGCGCGCCCAGGAATGAACTTAGGCAAGATAGGCACAAGTCAGTGAAAAAACACAATTAATAGCTAGCATTTTTTCCTTGGTCCTAAATAAAAGGATTCGAAAAGCATGTAAAGTGTGTAAAGCTGGGCAAAAAATAGTCAAACTGAAGAGGTGGTTTATGTAGGTTATTGACAATGTACGCATGACTATGAAGCAAATTATTCTCTCCAAGCTAAATGTTTCTCATTGTAAATCCGGAAGGAGCACCAATAAAATCATAATGACCATGTTTTTTTTAAGGAGGAGGATCACTCCCTGCCTCTGCATCCGAAAGATGCATGCAGCCATATTATTAAAAGGTGCCAACAAAATACAAAATCTGCAATCAGCTCGCAGACCGAGCAAGAGAAAACAAAATGACCATAATAAAGTCTGCAATCATAATGACCATGTACCATGGAAAGGATCATTAGCCAAGTAATATTATTTTTAATGCATCAAATATACAAAATGAAACTAAAGTAAATTCAGGGCTAATATAACCATTCGATAGACTGGGCATAGAGCAGCTTGAAAGACACATAATCACACACACGCAAAGAGGGAGACTACATACATTTAAATTACTACTGAGCTCTTCAAATTGTTGATGCCAATTGCCCATCACACAAGTTTTCTGCCGGGCACGATATAGAAAAAGCAGTATTCCGTTCAATGTGTGTCTTCATGAAACCGTGGAGAACTGATCAAAGCTTAAACATACTGCAGAATGCAAGATTGCTAGTCCTCCTTTTAGCATTCCAAGACTAAAAGGTAATTTACTGGATAAGTATGAAAAAAAGGAAACTACGACAACACAAATTAGAACTAATATCATAATGATCCCTACTCCTGCAACACCAATAGTCGTAAACCGTTGTATTATGCAGAGCAGCGAGCTTCTATGAATGAAATTTAATATAAGCATGTGATAGACCAAAAACAATATGGAAAATCAGGAAGATTAACAAACATATTCTATTGAAAATTTCTCCATAAACAATACAGTGTAGAATTGAAAACGACACAGAGAAATAAATGTACATATCTCATTCCTATTCTGCAACAGAGAAAAATAAAACAACCAGACAAAGTGACAAACCAGTCTTTATGTGTGAAGGCTGGAGGCTATATTCTGATAAGTGAGAATCCATCAACGCAAACAAAATTTAAGATTGTCATTCCTATAAATGCAGATGAAATGAAGCTCGACATTCAGTATAATATTGTTTTCATTTGCAGACATTTAACAAGGAAAATCACAGAAATTGAAAAATCACTTCAAACCACTTTTTTTTTTTTTTTTTTTTTTTACCTTTGAGCTTGTCAACGAAGTTCATTTGTGTCCCCGTCTCATCCTGACCTCACCCCCACCACTTGACTCATCATTGACCTAGGACATCTCACAGGGTCAAACACATCCATTCATGGCGGAGGATATATCCTCCACTGCAACTGAAAAGGAAACGGAAATTTATTAAATGAGCATGTAAAGGCAATAAAAGAAAATTGTGCCTAAAAATAACCAGGTCTGTATGCTTTGAGATGGTTTAACAAATCAATAGTATGGTAAGGATCAAAGATAAATCTTCATGTCACACTATGGTCATGCATCACTGAAACGAAAAAAGCGACATTCAAGGTAGCTGACCTCAATGCAATTCTTTTGCCGAGGGGGGCAACACTGCTACCAGATTTCACTCCAGACTTTCAGATTAGCCATCCATAAAAGTAAGTAGTCTTAAGGTTCAGTTGCAAGCTCAAAGCTGGAGGCACCACAATATTAGATATAATCCACACCTTCAGATTTCTGTAGTTTCTAAAACTAATCAATTGATAACACCTCATAGTCAAAGATCTAGAACCAAAATAGGAAATGTAGACAGTGCAAGCAAGATACACAACTGATGCATAGGGCTCTTGTCTTTTATGACATAAAAAACCAGCAGACCTGCAAATGGAAAATTAGCATACCATTTCTAGAACCTATAAACAATATAGTACTGCTAGCCTTTTCTTTAGAACCCTCTACTATTATTTCAGTACGATATCAAATACGCTATCTCTTTCACATGGAACAAATGCTAGAAAAGAGAAATTCAGTCCAAACATTTACCTTAATCCTCCAGCTATAAAATTTAGAGCAATAGTGTTCCAGCCTTAAGAAACTGAGAAAGCAACAACAAAAATAGAAGTACAATTATGTGTAACAGCGCCAAGCATGGCAGACACAATACATCCTGACATATCATCTGTAAAACCAGACTACACAAGAATAAAGTAATATAACAGAACATGAACACCATGTATCCTATTCAGAGTGGTAACTAAAAAGAGAAAAAAAATCCTACGTGCATATATATAGGGTAGAAAACAATCAACAATCTGAAAGCATCTTAAAGGAATTATTCACTAAAAACCTCGATAGACGCTCGCGAAGCCCCGCGTACATTAGCTCTGTCTTCTTTTATCCACCAAGATTCATATACGTCACCAAGAATCACTCAAATTTGTCGCATAACGCAAAGAGTATCTTGGGGAGACGATCCTACCCTTGCATTTGAAATAGCTATATAAATGATACTTTTTGCATTTTTAGGCGGACAGTACCAACGCTTTCGCTTGAGTAAATCCAAGGAAGGTGAATACCATATTCTTCTATGCTATAGAAGTGGTTAAATCTAGTTTAGATCATTTGGCAATAGAACTAACATGTTAAGTACATTATAGACAAGCGCAACCCATTTATGGCACTCTGCTTTCAAGAACCATACAAAAGAAATGAATAGAAGGTTGAGTAAAGTAAAACAAACTTTGCTTAAAGCTCTCACACTACAATCAAGGAAACTACACAAATGGCGGAAAGCTATTCATAGAACTACATTTTTCACCAAGACTCCCCTCATAACATGCATGGTATGAATCAACATTTGCTCGACATACCTTTACCGTGACATTCAAGATTGCATCCATAGATTAGAAAAGCCGTATCTGCATTCCCTCAATCCGCCGCCATTCATGTACCTCACCTACAATAAATTAATTTTTTCACAGAACATATATAATAACTTATGGAGAGACGATCTTAACTTGCATTCCAATTACATTTCAAGCTGCATATCCGCACCACAGCTATATCAATGGTACATTTCGCCTTTTCTGCACTCTGCCAGGCATGCAAAATCTGTAACAAAAGAAATGCACACATACACTGACAGCCTGAAATTTCCTTTTTTATATAGATCAATATAGGCAAGGCAATGGGCAGTAGATGTGCCTGAGGTCAGCCAACAAAAAATGGAAGGCATCCAGTACCTAACCCTTGATAAGTGGAATCAAATGAATAAACCCTAACTGTATATGTGTATGTGGCATTACTAACAACGCTGCAAATTAATGTAGGATGCCAAATAACATCAAAACTGAAATGTACGAACAAACGTGGCTGAGAGAGAGAGAGAGAGAGAGAGAGAAAGAGAGAGATAGAGAGATAGATAGATAGAGAGAGATAGAGTATTCAACATGTTCTTCTTCAAGCTCTTCCACGAGATTCTTTTTCTTCTTTTTTTGTCTCAGATCTAGAAAACGATAAACTGAGAAAACAAAAATGCAGGAACAAACATAGCTGAGAGAGAGAGAGAGAGAGAGAGAGAGAGAGAGAGAGAGAGGGTTTACCATGTTCTTCTCCATCAAACTCTTCCATGAGATTCTTTCTTTCTTTTCTGTCTCATATCTGGAAAATCATAAATTGAGAAACCATAACATCAAAACTAAAATGCAGGAACAAATGTGGATGGATGTGTGTGTGTGTGTGTGTGTGAGAGAGAGAGAGAGAGAGAGAGAGAGATGATTCAACTTGTTCTTCTTCATCAAACCCTTCCACAAGATTCTTTCTCTTCTTTTATGCCTTCGAATCTAGAAAACCATAAATTGAGAAATTGAAATCACATTACCATAGTACTAAGGAAAAAACCGGGGGAGAAAGATGACGGGAGACTGCATATGAGCAGCCTACATTGGGGACGGTGGCGACGGCCACGAGCAGCGCCACTCCGTCAGTCCGTCGTGACGCGAGCACCCCCTGAAGCTCTGGCTTCGCTGGTCCCTCCTTCACCACTATCCTCCCCTACTCCTTCATGCGTATCATGGCAGCGACCTGCGCTGGATCTGGAACACTGGCGCGCAGCAGCGAGGATGGAAATTTTGAGGGCGTTGTCCTGGGGAAGAGAGAGAAAACAGAGGCGGCGGCGACCATGCTTTTAGGTTTCAAGAGCGGAGGAGCAGAGAAGCGAGGAGGAGGAGGCGTGGTGGTGGTGGTGGAGAGCATGCGAGGAGGGGGCGTGGGGCTCGAGGACGAGAGGGATTGGTGCTATTCACCACACGCAACACGATCTACCCCGCACCTCTCAGTTCACGTACGTCAAACCAGCCACTATCTCTTGCCCCCACAGGAGAATGACCCCACCAATCATCCAGCATCAGCCCAGGCGCGTGCGTGGAAAATGGATGAACGGCCGAGCAGCTGACACAGCGATAAAAACAACCACGGTAAAAAGATCGAGTGGCCACAGATTGCTCGCGCGCTCAGATGGCCTGTATGGCCGGGTAGACCATCACGGTTTATAGGTAGAAATATGCATTGAATGTGATGGATCAGGTCTGACTTTAACATCAGTTATAGTTTGTCATTCCTGACCTCTACATCTATAAAACCCCTAGGACACCCTGCCTATATGGTAAGGGTGGCAACGCTGACGGTCAATTAACCAGATGATTTCTATGAGACAATTTTTGCAACCTTGCCACCGTACCTTCCTCTAAAACAATACATTTTTCTTAAAGCTGCTTCAGGAATTTCAAACCGAGACATCATATAGTATGGAATATTGTTTAAGCTGCACTACAATAGAATCGATTTCCCCACCCAAGAAAGGAATTTATACCACCAACTATCCAACTTCTTATCCACCCTCTCGTTAGTGTTTCTCCCGTCATTGTTCTAAGTTCAGTGTTATGAATATGAAACCCCGTAGCCCGAATACTACATCAGCAAACCCCCTCTCTAAAACAAGCAATTCCACTTTTATGAAAGTAACCTGAAGAAGAGAGAGACTAATGTTGAAAACAGCTACAACAAGTTTGAAGTTTATGACTCTTAAGAACAGATAAATGTTCAAAACAATAACAACAAACCATCCAATGTACTGAATTTGTATACGATTACAACAAACGCAATGGAACTTCTGAAATTGTTTGCCACTTGATGCCTATAGACAGACACATATGATATGCATGGTGCTATGGAGTTCAGAACCTGGGACGACGCCATGGCCTATCCGCAGCCTACGGATGCAGCTAGGACAAGCAAGCTTGGATCGTAGGTGGCCACGGCATCTGGTACGGGTACCCCGTGGGGTGGCGCTTCTCCCGGAGCGCGGCGTACTCCTCGTCGTCCACCACGAGAAAACAGGTAAGCTCGGCGGCGTCCTTGTCCAGAGAAAGAAGAATGTTGTCTCCGACCGTCCAGTCGGCGGACCCGTCGTCGCTCCCTGCAAAATGGATGGGTTCCAACTCCATGTCCGGGCTGATTGACATGCTGCTACGTCCGGCGGCGGAGGCCCAGACGCCGGCGGCGGACGAGAAGGCACAGGCCCTGGCACTAGCCTCTGACCTCTACTCCAAAACCTGAACTTCACAGATCCGTTGCGGTTCCGAAAGCAATAGAGCATGCAGCTCACCCTGAAGTTTGACATGCTGATGCCCGCGTCCGCGTCCTCGCCGTCGAGGAGGAAAGCACCCAGCAGGTGGCAGCCGTGGAACCACGCCGAGCGAGGGATTTCCCTGTAGCATCGCCTCAGGGGATCGCAGATGAGGAGGCGTGGCGCCACTGCCCTGTCGAAGACGAGCAGGAGGCCGCCCCGGATGTCGGCGAGTTCCCAGCGGGAATCTCCGAATTCCCCCCGCGGGAGGAAATCGAGCGCTAGATTCCGAGCGGCGACGGTGTCGGCCCACGGCGAAGAGGAGGAGGGGGAGGGGACAAAGACGGGGTCAAGGCTAGGCCGACGCCGGTACGGGTGCCCGTCGCAGTCGTCCACGCAGTAGTGGCCGACAACGTCGTCGGATGCACCGTGGAGAGTGCCGTACCGGCGG
The DNA here is from genome assembly GCF_018294505.1 of Triticum aestivum. Classification (NCBI taxonomy): domain Eukaryota; kingdom Viridiplantae; phylum Streptophyta; class Magnoliopsida; order Poales; family Poaceae; genus Triticum; species Triticum aestivum. Next base: position 431,910,454 of record NC_057808.1, read on the forward strand.
AGGAGGCCGCCCCCGTCGCCCGCGATTACGCGGCGCCAGCGCTTGCAGGTGCTCGCCGCGCGGACGAGGTTGGCAGGCGAGGGGAGGCGCAGGAACACCAGCTCGAGAAGATCGTCCAGGAGGACGTCAATCTCGGCCGCCGGCGGGGATCCCCTCCGGGAATTCTTGCGGCAGCGGCGACCGCCCCCCATGGCCTGGGCACCTGGATCTCGATGGGAAAACCTTGGGCTAGGAGAAGTGTGCGTAGTGTTCGGTTTGCCTCATGTAGCACGAGTCACTAGCCTACTGACACTCAGTCGCAAATAAAGGGATTTCCTAAGAAGTCAACGACTGGTACTTATCAAGACACGCCGAAGCAAGCATCCCCGATATGGGATTAGAACTGGAGGCCTTTTATGGAAAAAATAACATCACCGTCACCATGAGAGCGATGTCGCTGCAACATCAAAGAGTTTGACGGTCGTCTGACATTTTTTGAGTAAGTCGACTTTCTCAGTCGTTGGATCGAAATCCAACGGCTCTTCTTCATCGTCTTCCTCTAGCCCTAGTTCCTGTCCAAATCGCAGAAACTTCTTCTCCTCCAATCGCTTGCCTGTGGCACACTTCCATGCCTCTCCTCCGGTTGCGATGCCGCTCCTCGTTGCCTCTCGCCGCGACGTCCCTGCCTTCGGTGAGGAAGCTAAGTAACCTGAGTGGCTGTCAGAGCGAAAAGCCACACCTTGCACGGTTTACCCACTTCCTCGCCTTAGCCGATGACGCCCATCTCTGCAGAGGTCTTGGCTCGGCCTCCCTGGGGTCTACATCCTCACTGCGTCTCGACATCGTCTTCGCCTCGGTATTGCACATCTTCTCCTTCATTCTCCAATGAAATCGACTGGCGCCTGTTGCAATTTCAGGCAACTTACCAATATGGACGGCGCAAAAGTTTAGCCAAAAACTTCTTACATGCACAATGAGACACTAGAAAACCCCTCCCCTCTGCCTAAGGGCACCGGAGTGGTGGTTAGACACAGAGGGGAGCGAGGATCGGATTTGGAGGCTGACGGTTAGGGTATCTTTCTTGTATCCCCCGGAATTTTTACCATCGGATCGTCTTCCTTTTGAGAGGTAGCATATGAACGGTTGGATCTTCCAAAGGAGGTCTGAGCTGGCCGCTGGACTCTTTCTCCCAAACTCGCGCGGACTTCTGCCCAGATCCGACAGGGCTTCAGTATATCGGCGATTGCCAGACATTCCACCGTCAGAATGCGACGAAATTTTACGGGCTCATTCTAGACTCAGTTATGCACTATTCCACTGAAGGAATCATCAAAGCGGTGCTCGAGGAGGCTAGGACTGCCAAAACGAATATGATATCCATAAAATTCTACACGATCGCGCGAGGGTAAAGTTGACGTTGAGACTTGGAGCTCCATGGACGAATTTTTCCATGATCTCAGTTGAGATTGAAGTTGATGTTGATAAACGCATCGCTTGATCTCTGACAGATCCGACATGAGGCATAGTCCTTGACCTAGCCGAGGTGACCAATCGAATCGGCGACGAAGATCCATTCCGGTGTGTAGATCATGTCGGAACCGATCTGACCTCCATCGCATTGTGGCAACTACATAGCGGGATATGTATGGGACATCAATGATGGAGTCAAATCCAGCAGATCTCGGGTAGGGGGTTCCGAGCTGGTAGCATTGGCATGATGGTAACAGATGACACACAGATTTTACCCAGGTTTGTGCTCTCTTGAAAAGATATACCCTACGTTCTGCTTGATTGTATTAATTTGGAGGGAGTACAAGTTACAGGTTGATCTACCGCGTGATAGTGTGTGTCGGCATTTTGGGAACCAGGGTACCAAGACTTGCCTGCCCACGGCCCACGGCGTGGCTCCATCCACGACCGGGTACAACCCATCTACAAGGCCGCCAAGACAAGACCCTCGCGAGGCGGACGACGCCAAGACCTCCTGAAGGAGCGACCTACCCAAGCGGCCTCCCGAGGAGGGGAGATTTCTATGCGGGTACTCAGCCTCATGAGGCTACCATGACAGAAGCCATGACGACTGAGGGAGTCCTGGATTAAGGGGTCCTCGGGCGTCCGGCCTATATGACGTGGGCCGGACTGATGGGCCGTGAAGATACAAGACAAAAGACTCTCTCCCGTGTCCGGATAGGACTCTCCTTTGCGTGGATGGCAAGCTTGGCATTCGGATATGTAGATTCCTTTCTCTGTAACCGACTTTGTACGACCCTAGTCCCCTCTGGTGTCTATATAAACCGGAGAGTTTAGTCCGTAGAGGCAATCATAATCATACAAGCTAGACTTCTAGGGTTTAGCCATTACGATCTCGTGGTAGATCAACTCTTGTAATCCTCATATTCATCAAGATCAATCAAGAAGGAAGTAGGGTATTACCTCCATCGAGAGGGCCCAAACCTGGGTAAACATCGTGTCCCCCGTCTCCTGTTACCATCGACCTTAGACGCACAGTTCAGGACCCCCTACCCGAGATCCGCCGGTTTTGACACCGACATTGGTGCTTTCATTGAGAATTCCGATGTGACGTCTGAAACGGGATTGATGGCTCGCCTTGTTATCAAGGACAGTATCACCTCCGGAGGAGCCCTGGCCTCAGGCCAAACCCTCCGGTTGGGCGGCTTTACTATGACTGCCCGTCCGGCCGTTAAGCCGACGATGACTTCTCGGGTCATCGAAAATCGCCTCCATGTTGACTCCGAATACTCCAAACGGATGGATCCGGCGGAGTTGTCGTCTTTAAACGAACTCATGGATCGCATCGCCGCCATAGGGGTCGCTATAGACTACGATCGGATTGGGCTTAAACCCGACCAGAGAGAAATCAAATCTCCGCCGATCACCATCAGATAGCGGTAGTAGAGGAGCAAAACAACAACTCTTCCTCTATGTTGAGGACGAACTATGTTCGGATTTCCGGGCTCGAAGAGCCAGATACCTGTCTGCGGAACGACACGCCCTGTCCTCCGAACCTAGAATCGGACGTTGGGCCTGAAAAATCAGTTGACATCCCGGAGCCCAAGCTATTAAGCTCGGAAGCTTTTCAGACTCCGGACCCCAAATTGGGTCAGGGTTCGGATTTAAAGCCACCCACCCACCACAAGCAATATTCGCCAAACAATTCCGGACCTCCGGCTATATGCGACCTCATGTACATACGACAACAGTCTCAGGAAACAGTCCATCACTTTTGGGCCAGATTCCTCCTTGTCAAAGACAAGATTAAAGATTGCCGCGACGAGGACGCAATTTCAGTATTCTGCAATAATTGCACGGATGGAGGAATCCTTAACGCCATCAACCGCCGTCGCGTATTACACTTCGCTGACTTGGCAACCATAGTACAGAAGTATTGCGCAATGGAAAGCGCCTGGAAAACTCAGACAGCTCGCTGGGAACCACCGGTTCCCACTCAACCCTTTGGGCGGGCAAAAAGGATGCACCCTCGCGGGGCGCCCGACCCCATAGTAAAGAAAACTAAGCCCATTACGGGACGCAGAACGGTTCTGGAGGGATGGCTCGACAGGCCATGCAAAATACACACGACACCGGATACCGTACCAACCCATAGCCTTAGAGCATGTTGGATACTCCAGCAGGTGGCCAAGAGTAGCGAGGATATCCTCACCAAAAACACCCCAGAGCAACACCCCCCGGAAGACGACGACCTCAGAGTATTGATGGTCTTCGAGAATTTCGCTTCAAACGATCGGCGCAAGAGGGCACTCCGTGACCTCACCGAAGTCTGCCAAGTCGCAACAATAAACCCCTGGAACGACACGGCCATAACTTTCAATGCCAGTGACGAACCAAAATTCAGGATAGTCTGGGCACCAGCCGCCTTGGTCCTCAATCCAATTGTGGACGGCTTTCGGCTCACCAAAGTGCTCATGGACGGCTGCAGCGGACTAAACCTCATCTATGAGGACACACTCAATAAAATGGAAATAGACAGGAGCCGCATCGAGCAAAGTAACACGACCTTCCGAGGAATCATTCCCAGCCGGGAGGCGCGATGAGTGGGGAAAATCACACTCGACGTGGTATTCGGCACGCCGGAGAACTATCGGTCCGAAGAGATAACCTTCCAGGTGGCCCCTTTCAACATTGGATATCACGCCTTGTTGGGGCGGGACGCATTCGCGCGCTTTCAAGCGATACCCCATTACGGGTATATGAAGCTCAAGATGCCCGGGCCCAATGGTATTATCACTCTCGCCAGTGATCCAGACATAGCACTCCGCGCTGAAAACAAAACCGCATCCCTGGCCCTTGAGGCACTGCCCAAGGCCCTCGCGACCGAAGAGTTAACCGCACTATGCTCCACGGTGGATAGGGACGACGTAATCCTGGATAAGCGACCCAAATCCACCTCCTTTAAACCAGCAGACGAAATAGTCAAATTTCAAGTCCACCCTACGGACCCCAAGAAGACAGCCTCCATCGGGGCACAGCTGGACCCAATGGTTGACGCCGCACTACGAGAGTTCCTGCGCGAGAACTGTGACATATTCGCCTGGCACCCTTCTGATATGCCAGGAATCCCACGCAGGTTGGCCGAACACAGCCTCAATATATTGAAGGGATATAAGCCGGTCAAGCAAACACTGCCGCGCTTTTCCGAACCCAAACGACAAGCTATGTGGGAGGAGCTAGCCAAGTTAATTGAGGCCGGGTTCATCAGAGAAATAAAACACCCGGACTGGCTAGCAAACCTGGTGATGGTGCCAAAGAAGGATAAATCCTGGCGCCTGTGCGTCGATTTCAAAGACCTCAACAAGGATTGCCGTAAGGATCCCTTCCCCCTCCCCCGCATTGATCAGATTATTGATGCTACTATAGGACACGACTCACTGTGTTTCCTCGATGCATCCTCCGGATACCATCAAATCAAAATGAAGGAGTCCGATCAAACCGCAACGGCATTCATTACCCCATATGGGCCTTTCTGCTTCAACACTATGCCCTTCGGGCTCAAAAACGCCGGCGCCACCTACCAACGCATGATTCAAACATGCCTGGAGAAACAAATTGGCAAGACAGCTCAAGCATATGTGGATGACGTAGTCATTGATGTCTACTATGCAACCTTCTTCTTGTAGACGTTGTTGGGCCTCCAAGTGCAGAGGTTTGTAGGACAGTAGCAAATTTCCCTCAAGTGGATGACCTAAGGTTTATCAATCCGTGGGAGGCGTAGGATGAAGATGGTCTCTCTAAAACAACCCTGCAACCAAATAACAAGGAGTCTCTTGTGTCCCCAACACACCCAATACAATGGTAAATTGTATAGGTGCACTAGTTCGGCGAAGAGAAGGTGATACAAGTGCAATATGGATGGTAGATATAGGTTTTTGTAATCTGAAAATATAAAAACAGCAAGGTAACTAATGATAAAAGTGAGCGTAAACGGTATTGCAATGCGTTGAAACAAGGCCTAGGGTTCATACTTTCACTAGTGCAAGTTCTCTCAACAATAATAACATAATTGGATCATATAAATATCCCTCAACATGCAACAAAGAGTCACTCCAAAGTCACTAATAGGGGAGAACAAACAAAGAGATTATGGTAGGGTACGAAACCACCTCAAAGTTATTCTTTCGGATCGATCTATTCAAGAGTTCGTACTAGAATAACACCTTAAGACACATATCAACCAAAACCCTAATGTCACCTAGATACTCCAATGTCACCTCAAGTATCCGTGGGCATGATTATACGATATGCATCACACAATCTCATATTCATCTATTCAACCAACACATAGAACCTCAAAGAGTGCCCCAAAGTTTGTACCGGAGAGTCAAGACGAAAACGTGTGCCAACCCCTATGCATAGGTTCATGGGCGGAACCCGCAAGTTGATCACCAAAACATACATCAAGTGAATCAATAGAATAACCCATTGTCACCACGGTTATCCCACGCAAGACATACATCAAGTGTTCTCAAATCATTAAAGACTCAATCCGATAAGATAACTTCAAAGGGAAAACTCAATCCATTAAAAGAGAGTAGAGGGGGAGAAACATCATAAGATCCAACTACAATAGCAAAGCTCGCGATACATCAAGATAGTATCACCTCAAGAACACGAGAGAGAGAGAGAGATCAAACACATAGCTACTGGTACATACCCTCAGCCCCGAGGGTGAACTACTCCCTCCTCGTCATGGAGATCGCCGGGATGATGAAGATGGCCACCGGTGAGGGATCCCCCCCTCCGGAAGGGTGCCGGAATAGGGTCCCGATTGGTTTTCGGTGGCTACAGAGGCTTGCGGCGGCGGAACTCCCGATCTATTGTGTTTTCCGAAGGTTTTAGGGTATATTGGTATATATAGGAGGAAGAAATACGTCAGGGGAGCCACGAGGGGCCCACGAGGGTGGAGGGCGCGCCCCTGCCTCGTGCCTTCCTCGTTGATCCTCTGACATGCACTCCAAGTCTCCCGGATTGCTTTCTTTCCAAAAATAACTTTCCCGAAGGTTTCATTCCGTTTGGACTCCGTTTGATATTCCTTTTCTGCGAAACACTGAAACAAGGGAAAAAACAGGAACTGGCACTGGGCTCTGGGTTAATAGGATAGTCCCAAAAATAATATAAAAGTGCATAGTAAAGCCCATTAAACATCCAAGATGGATAGTATAATAGCATGAATACTTCATAAATTATAGATACGTTGGAGACGTATCAGCATCCCCAAGCTTAATTCTTGCTCGTCCTCGAGTAGGTAAATGATAAAAGAAATAATTTATGAAGTGTGAATGCTAGCAGGTGCATAAGTTTGATCAATGATAATTTCAATCACCTTTTCTAGCATCATTATATGTCATAACAGTAGTTCAACTCATAGAACTTTTCATGATCAAGTAACAAGCTATTCACATGTTAAAGTATAGATCATAAACTTTCTTGAAAACTAACAAACCGTGTTATTAGTCATCAAACAATTACAATTCATCTTATTTTCAGAAAGAGTCTATGTCAGAGCTTTGATTCAGCAAACTTCACATACTCAACTATCATTTAGTCTTCCATGATTGCTACCACTCAAAGCATATTTTTAGAACAAATAGTATTCATCGAACACAGAGAAAGATAGGGGCTTAATGTTTCGCCTCCCAACCCTTTACCTCAAGTAATGTCAACAGTAATAATTCATGCTCAAATATATTTGAATGGCCATATATGCCTAGATCTTTCCATCACATGATGCTTGCAAACTAAAGAGTAGGTTGGAATGAGAAGGAATACTACTGACTCTAGCATAAAAGTAAAAGATAGGCCCTTCGCAGAGGGAAGCAGGGATTTGCAGAGGTGCCAGAGCTCGAAGGAAAAACAGAGATGAAAATAATTTTGAGAGGTATGCTTTCATTGTCAACATAACGACCAAGAGTTCCCAATATCTTCCATACTACATACATTATAGGCGGTTCCCACGCAAAAAGGTAAAGTTTTTACTCCCCCTCCACCAACATTCACACTCCACGGCTTGTCCGAAACAACGGGTGCCGTCCAACTTTCAACAATCCTGGGGGAGTTTTTTTAAATTATTTGCGAATTTGTTTTTGATCTTTTGATCATAGGACTGGGCATCCCAGTTACCAGCCATTTTCTCGTGAATGATGAGCGGAGTCCACTCATCGTGAGAATAACCCACCTAGCATGGAAGATACTGATAGCCCCTAGTCGCTACATGAGCAATTCGGGCATACAAAACAGATTATTATTTGAAGGTTTAGAGTTTGGCACATGCAAATTTACTTGGAACGGCAGGTAAATACCGCATATAGGCAGATATGGTGGACACTCATGGAAGAAACTTGGTTCAAGGAATTTGGATGCACAAGCAGTATTCCCGCTTAGTACAAATATTTTGGCTAGCAAAGGATTCTAAATAGCAAGCACCACATGTTAGAGGATCCATAACAATATAACTTCTGTACAAATATACCCAAGGATAACTCATTATGTTGTCTTCCTTGTCCAACTTCAACTAATTTGCTCAAGTTTGAAAATAATTAATGGGGCTCACAATCATAGAATATGTCCAAGATAGTATATTTATATGTGAAATCTCTCTTCCTTCAATATTCTTTCATGAATTGTTCAAGTGACCAATACAAAGTTTGCTAACCTTAAATAAATTTACCACCTCTACTTATTATATGTGAAGGTATTACTCCCCGGCATATGAAACATATATAATTTCAAATTTATGACATTCAAATCATTCAACCATTTACTCATAGGATATAAGTGAAGCACACGAGTAAATGACAAACTACTCCAAAGAGATATAAGTGAAGATCAATGAGTAGTCGAATAATTATGTAACTATGTGAGGACTCTCTCTCATTTAAGAATTTCAGATCTTGGTATTTTATTCAAACATCAAGCAAAGCTAAAGAAAATAAAATGACGCTCCAAGCAAAACACATATCATGTGGTGAATAAAAATATAGCTCCAAGTAAAGTTACCAATGAACGAAGACGAAAGAGGGGATGCCTTCCGGGGCATCCCCAAGCTTAGGCTCTTGGTTATCCTTGAATATTACCTTCGGGTGCCTTGGGAATCCCAAGCTTATGCTCTTGCCACTCCTTATTCCATAGTCCATCGAATCTTTACCCAAAACTTGAAAACTTCACAACACAAAACTAAACAGAAAACTCGTAAGCTCCGTTAGTATAAGAAAATAAATCACCACTTTTGGTACTGTAATGAACTCATTCTAAATTCATATTGGTGTAATATCTACTGTATTCCAACTTATCTATGGTTCAGACCCTCCGATACTACTCATAGATTCATCAAAATAAGCAAACAACACATAGAAAACAGAATCTGTCAAAAAACAGAACAGTCTGTAGTAATCTGTATCAAACGTATACTTCTGTAACTTCAAAAATTCTGAAATAAATTGGTGGACCTGAGTAATTTGTCTAGTAATCATCTGCAAAAATAATCAACTAAATAGAACTCTCCAGTAAAAAGTTGAAGCTAATCTCGTGAGCGCTAAAGTTTCTGTTTTTTACAGCATGATCATAAAGACTTCACCCAAGTCTTCCCAAAGGTTCTACTTGGCACAAACACTAATTAAAACACAAAACCACATCTAACCAGAGGCTGGATGAATTATTTATTACTAAACATAACCAAAAAGAAAGAACAAAAATAAAAATTGGGTTGCCTCCCAACAAGCGCTTACGTTTAACGCCCCTAGCTAAGCATGATGATTTCAACGATGCTCACATAAAAGATAAGAATTGAAACATAAAGAGAGCATCATGAAGAATATGACTAGCACATTTAAGCCTAACCCACTTCCTATGCATAGGGATTTTGTGAGCAAACAACTTATGGGAACAAGAATCAACTTGCATAGGAAGGTAAAACAAGCATAACTTTAAAATTTTAAGCACATAGAGAGGAAACTTGATATTATTGCAATTCCTACAAGCATATATTCCTCCCTCATAATAATTTTCAGTAGCATCATGAATGAATTCAACAATATAACCAGCACCTAAAGCATTCTTTTCATGATCTACAAGCATAGAAAATTTACTACTCTCCACACAAGCAAAATTCTTCTCATTCGGAATAGTGGGAGTATCATAAGAGACTTGAATACTATAAATTGTTTCCACATTAAAGGATTAATGTTCAAAAAAAGGGTAATCATAATCATGACAAGTTTTATAAATATAATCATCACTACTTTTTATAGCATAAGTTTCATCACAATAATCATCATAAGTAGCAACTTTGTTCTCATCATAATCGATTGAAACCTCTTCCAAGATAGTGGACTCATCACTAAATAAAGTCATGGCATCTCCAAATCCACTTTCATAAATATTATATGATTCAACATCCTCCAAAATAGTGGGATCATTACTTCCTAAAGTTGACACTCTTCCAAACCCACTTTCATCAATATAATCATCATAGGTAAAAGGCATGCTACCATCATAACAACTTTGCATATCAAAACTTGGGAGGCTAAAAATATCATCTTCATTAAACGTAGCATCCCCAAGCTTGGGAAAAACATTAATTGCAGCAAATATATTCTCAAAAACATTATCTTCATCAAACATAACATCCCCAAGCTTGGGCCTTTTCATATCATAAGCATAATCACTCTCATCATTAATAGTATGGATAGCACCAATAGTATAACGATTGTCATATTCCAAGCAAGTGCCAAAAAGATTTTCAAGATCATAAGAAGTATCATTATCTTCCCAATCATAATCATCACAACAAGCAATAGGCATAACTAGATCATCATCAAGTGCATCATCTTCCACAATTATTTTTGATTCATTTTCATGAGGCACAACAATATTAGGAGCAACATTATTTGGGAGGGATACCTCTTTTTTGAGCTCCTTATTGATGAGATTGGTTGAATAGAAAGCTCCTCCTCGTTACCTGCTTCATCATAAGAAATAATAGGAGGATATTGGGAAGTCTCTTCCCTTTCATTAGTGTTCTCTTCATCTTCTATTTGCTTTCTTTTCTTTATGTAATTGGCAATATAAGGATTTTCAATGCAATTCACTGCACAATACATATAAATTTCCTCTAGATCAAAATTAAGAAGTTTATAACGGGCAAATTCTGGGAGATAGTTAGTTATACGTTTCATTTCTTCATAGCCCATAGGCAAACTAAGTTCATTATAATGTGCAAGGGAAATCAAGTCATCACAATTTTTGGACACGATTAGATCATGAAACAATTTGCATCAGATAGTTAAATGACCCCGTTCATTGTAAAGTTCACAAGTACGGCTTAGAAAATTTAAATTTTCAGCACAAACATCTAGGCTTTCTTGCAACAATTTAGTTTCTAAATGCTTATGCCTCTTGCAATATCTATCTTCCCTATTTGGTGTGTACTTGCAAACCCAATGCACTCCACAAAAATTGACATGTTTATAGGAGACATTTTCATCATAACTAGTGCAATCATCATTAGTACTATGGATATTCAATGAGTTCATACTAACAACATTGCAATCATGCTCATCATTCAAAGATTTAGTGCCAAACATTTTATAGACTTCTTCTTCTAGCACTTGAGCACAATTTTCCTTTTCATCATACTCACGAAAGATATTAAAAAGATGAAGCGTATGAGACAAACTCAATTCCATTTTTAGTTTTCTTTTATAAACTAAACTAGTGATAAAACAAGAAACAAAAAGATTCGATTGCAAGATCTAAAGACATACCTTCAAGCACTCACCTCCCCGGCAACGGCACCAGAAACTGCTTGATGTCTACTACGCAACCTTCTTCTTGTAGACATTGTTGGGCCTCCAAGTGCAGAGGTTTGTAGGACAGTAGCAAATTTCCCTCAAGTGGATGACCTAAGGTTTATCAATCCGCGGGAGGCATAGGATGAAGATGGTCTCTCTCAAACAACCCTGCAACCAAATAACAAGGAGTCTCTTGTGTCCCCAACACACCCAATACAATGGTAAATTGTATAGGTGCACTAGTTCGGCGAAGAGATGGTGATACAAGTGCAATATGGATGGTAGATATAGGTTTTTGTAATCTGAAAATATAAAAACAGCAAGGTAACTAATGATAAAAGTGAGCGTAAACGGTATTGCAATGTGTTGAAACAAGGCCTAGGGTTCATACTTTCACTAGTGCAAGTTCTCTCAACAATAATAACATAATTGGATCATATAAATATCCCTCAACATGCAACAAAGAGTCACTCCAAAGTCACTAATAGCGGAGAACAAACGAAGAGATTATGGTAGGGTACGAAACCACCTCAAAGTTATTCTTTCGGATTGATCTATTCAAGAGTTCGTACTAGAATAACACCTTAAGACACATATCAACCAAAACCCTAATGTCACCTAGATACTCCAATGTCACCTCAAGTATCCGTGGGCATGATTATATGATATGTATCACACAATCTCATATTCATCTATTCAACCAACACATAGAACCTCAAAGAGTGCCCCAAAGTTTGTACCGGAGAGTCAAGACAAAAACGTGTGCCAACCCCTATGCATAGGTTCATGGGCGGAACCCGCAAGTTGATCACCAAAACATACATCAAGTGAATCAATAGAATAACCCATTGTCACCACGGTTATCCCACGCAAGACATACATCAAGTGTTCTCAAATCATTAAAGACTCAATCCGATAAGATAACTTCAAAGGGAAAACTCAATCCATTACAAGAGAGTAGAGGGGGAGAAACATCATAAGATCCAACTACAATAGCAAAGCTCGCGATACATCAAGATCGTATCACCTCAAGAACACGAGAGAGAGGGATCAAACACATAGCTACTGGTACATACCCTCAGCCCCGAGGGTGAACTACTCCCTCCTCGTCATGGAGATCGCCGGGATGATGAAGATGGCCACCGGTGAGGGATCCCCCCCTCCGGCAGGGTGCCGGAACAGGGTCCCGATTGGTTTTCGGTGGCTACAGAGGCTTGCGGCGGCGGAACTCCCAATCTATTGTGTTTTCTGAAGGTTTTAGGGTATATTGGTATATATAGGAGGAAGAAATACGTCAGGGGAGCCACGAGGGTGGAGGGCGCGCCTAGGGGCGGTGGGCGCGTCCCCTGCCTCGTGCCTTCCTCGTTGATCCTCTGACGTGCACTCCAAGTCTCCCGGATTGCTTTCTGTCCAAAAATAACTTTCCGGAAGGTTTCATTCCATTTGGACTCCGTTTGATATTCCTTTTCTGTGAAACACTGAAACAAGGGAAAAAACAGGAACTGGCACTGGGCTCTGGGTTAATAGGTTAGTCCCAAAAATAATATAAAAGTGCATAGTAAAGCCCATTAAACATCCAAGATGGATAATATAATAGCATGAATACTTCATAAATTATAGATACGTTGGAGACATATCAGTCATCAAGACTAGGCACGTCGAGTCACTAATAGACGACCTACGCCTCACATTCGACAACCTCCATACATATGACATCAAGCTCAATCCGGAAAAGTGTGTTTTCGGCGTTCCCACTGGAAAATTGCTGGGCTTCATCGTTTCCAATAGAGGAATTGAGGCAAATCCGGCCAAAATCCGAGCTTTGTCACAATTGGCTACACCAACAGACCTTAAATAGGTCCAAAAACTAGCCGGATGTGTGGCAGCTTTAAGCCGCTTTATCTCCAGACTAGGAGAAAAAGCATTGCCACTTTATCGCCTTCTCCGACGCACCGACCACTTCGAGTGGACGGATGCGGCAACGACCAGACTGGAAGAAATAAAGGCTCTTTTAGCGGGCAACCCAATCCTGGCCGTGCTGAACGTCGGTGAACCCATGTTATTATACATCTCGGCAACACACTAGGTGGTGAGAGCGGTGCTCGTCGTTGAGCGAGAGGAGGACGGACACAAATTCCCACTTCAGACGCCGGTATACTATGTATCCATTGTCCTCACACCATGCAAATCTCGGTACCCTCATTACCAAAAGATAGCATATGCGGTCTTCATGGCATCCCGGAAGCTACGGCACTACTTTCAAGAGTGCTCAATCACGGTGGCTTCCGAAGTACCACTCAATGACATAATAAACAACCGCGATGCTACGGGCCGGATTGCCAAGTGGGCCATTGAGCTCCTTCCATTCGACATAACATATAAGCGGCGCCATGCCATTAAGTCCCAGGTACTGGCCGACTTCGTTGCCGAATGGACAGAGGCTGAACTCCCTAAAGAGTACGACACATATTCCAACTGGGTCATGCATTTCGATGGCTCTAAAATGCTGGCCGGCTTAGGAGCGGGCGTTGTCTTAACGTCCCCCACTGGAGACACAGTCCAGTATGTACTCCAAATATTATACACAGACTCCAACAATGCAGCCGAATACGAGGCCTTATTGCATGGTCTTCGGATGGCTGCCTCCATGGGCATACAACGCCTGGAGGTGCGCGGGGATTCAAACCTCGCAATATCCCAAATAAATGGGTATTTTGACGCCAAAGATCCGAAGATGGCAGCCTATCGTAATGCCGTTCTCAAAATATCGGCCTGGTTCGAGGGGCTCGAGTTTCGTCATGTGGCTCGAGAAAGTAATCAAGCGGCGGATGTCCTTGCTCGCATTGACGCCAAGCGTGACCCCGTCCCGCCTAACATATTCCTGGAAAGGCTCTTCAAGCCATCCGTGGTGTGGCAAGGGGAGAGCAGCAACACCAGTCCGGATACAATTATACCCCCGGATTCCGAACACAATACCGATATCATCGGGGGCTCAGCCACCAAAATAACACCATCGGCCCATCTTATAATGGAAGTAATTGCCCCATGGACCGAACCCTTCTTGCCCTACCTTAATAGGCGAGAGCTCCCCGAGGATCAGAACGAGGCTCACTGCATTGTCCGGCGCTCGAAAGCCTACAAGGTCCATGACGGAGAGCTCTACAAGAAAAGCGCTACCGGAGTACTTCAAAGATGTATCTCCGAAGAAGAGGGACGGAAACTCTTGGCTAAAATCCATGCTGGTCTCGGTGGTCACCACGCCACGGCTCGGGCCCTTGTAAGTAAAGCCTTCCGTACAGGTTTCTTTTGGCCGACGGCCCGAGCAGATGCACAGGACCTTGTCCAACGTTGTGTCGGATGCCAGCTTTTCGCCAATCAAAGCCATATGCCGCCCACTGCTCTACAAACAATCCCAATTACTTGGCCTTTTGCGGTCTGGGGGCTCGGTATGGTCGGACCCCTTAAAGGAGGAAGCCATAAGAAAAAATATCTGCTGGTCATGGTAGATAAATTCACCAAGTGGATAGAGGCCAAACCAGTTAAAACGGCCGAAGTCGGACCAGTGATTGACTTCATATCCGGTGTCGTGCACCGTTATGGCGTCCCACACAACATCATCACCGATAACGGCTCCAATTTTACAGCCGATGAGGTGAAAACCTGGTGTGCTAACCTGGGCATTAAGCTCGATTACGCCTCCGTCTATCGCCCACAAACAAACTGTCAAGTCGACCGAGCTAATGGTCTTATTATGAGTGGTATTAAACCTAGACTAGTGCGGTATTTGAAAGAATCAGACAAGCACTGGGTTGAGGAGCTTGACTCCGTACTCTGGGGGCTGCGGACCACGCCCAATCGCACTACCGGATACACACCTTTCTTCATGGTGTACGACGCAGAGGCCGTGTTGCCCTGCAACATTATTCATGACTCACCTCGAGTGCGCATGTATGAAGAGAGAGAGAGGCCGAGCTTGATCGGTAGGACAACTTAGATGCCCTGGAGGAGGAGCGCGACGTTGTAAAAGCCTGTTCTGCATTCTATCAACAACAGGCTCGCAGATATCAAAGCAGAGAGGTGCGGTCCAAGACTTATAATGTTGGTGAACTCGTTCTACACTTGCCAGAGAAGAAAAATGACAAACTCAAGCCCAAGTGGGAGGGTCCCTTCATCATAGATGAAGTTCTCACTGGAGGAGCGTACCGCCTGGGTGATGCATCGGACAATCGCTTAGAGTCGAACCCATGGAATGCCGCCAGACTCCGAAGATTCTACGCCTAGAGCCGGACTCTTTGTTCGTCTTCTTCTCCCTTTGTTTCCATTATTTTTTCCTCTCTTTAACCTTTTTTCTCTAGCTTTAAGCTCTTGTGCAAACCGCGCACCTATGACGTACACATCCTTAAATATGTATGCCCATAATACCTGGGGGCTTCTTGTACAGAAGCTTATTATTATTTGCCGAGCATTAAGCTCACCACACATGTGGCCTTTCCTCACATGTACCTTTTCTTCGCCATTATATGCATCGTTATGACTTAAGTTTTGGCCAAGCTGGGTTGACTGGCTCCTGTGCTTATGCCCTATGTTCCCGTTTATTCGGCTAGGGCATAAAGGGAGCACCTCTGCGATTGTTACAGCCGGGTCATTCGGACGTGTACCTCAGACTGGGTGAAGCCGAAAGCTAGCATTCTTAAGGGAATATTCGGTCGGTGGACTAAAGACGTTTTACACTCATTACACTATGAACCCTCAGATGTTACGTATACTGCGATTTTTGAATCACAGTTCGGGCATGCACACGAACGCATGTTCACCCAGGCAAAGGAACCCTTAATGGAACTATTCTTCCTGGAAGATGTTTCTTACAATCACAATGTAATATAACATAGCTAGCCGGATACAACTTGTCTGTTCAAGCAACTATGACCCCTACGTCTGGTTTCCATGCATACCCCGGTCTATATTGCCGCTCCGGTATTTGGAAGCACTCCGTACCTTCGGGTCCAGAGGTCGAAGCGAAAAGGTCTGCCATGACAATCGTTTTACAATCCGGCTAGGGACAAATATGTCAATTAAAGTACATAGTCACTTGGACTCAAAAACTTCTTCCTCTATGCCGTCTAACAGGCTGTCTAGCTTACAATCCTGTTGGAAATATTTGGCGGCTACCTTTACTTGGTCATATACCAAACTAACTGGAATTTCTTTGCCATCTGACCCTCGAGGTCCGACCCGGGCCATATGATTCGGATCAAGCTTCGTATACCGTGTTTTCACCATGCCCCAGGCCTCTCGCGCACCTTCTCGGCAGGCTGATATCTTCCATAGTCGAAAATGCCACCGTTCTCCTTTGAATAGCTTCACGAGCTCCTCCATGCTTCCTGGAGGGGAGGCGGATGGCCATAAAGCCTTGGCAACACTCCACATTGCTTGCCGCGCTCGCTCGTGCATTTGGGACAGCTCTTGTAGCAGGTCGCCTTGAGATCCGGACATTTCCTCTTCGGGACGGCCAGTCAGCATACCTGCAGACATAAATCTGTCAGTTCCTTTCCTTGCCGAATTACACGGAGGCAAGTTCGAACACATACTGAATATGCCGCCTCGCAGCCTCTTATTTTCCTTCAAGGAGTCAACCAGCTGGGCTCGCACATCTTTTAGTTCTTCGCCCAGCAGGGAGTTGGAATCCTGCTGCTTGTTTTTATCGTCCCTGGCCTGTGTTAGCACATGTTCGCCCGCGGCCAATTGCCTTTTGGCTTCTTGTTCACCCGCTTGTGCGACTTTCAGTGCCTCCTTCAGTTGATCTAATGATCTTGCCATGGGAAAAAACAGTATTAATATTGCTGGTATATGATTATATTTTCTTAATGGAGGGGAACATTACCAAGCGGTGCCTCCTTGGATTTCTCCAGTTCGGTGGTAGCAGCAACTAGCTGAGTCCGACACTGTTCCAGCTCTTGAGACAGTAGGTTGTTCTTCTCCGTAAGTGCCTGGTTATACAATGATCCTTAAATCAGTTGTACCAACTGCTTCAAGTCTCGGGGGCTACTGGTATATGATTATCAGATCTGTACAATGCGTACTTACCCGCATATCTTTCAAATGCTGGTCTGTGGCTCTGGCACGCCCATCCCGAGCAGCTCGGATGTATGCATCAGCCGAGCTGAAGGCATTAAATGCCTCTTTTGTAAAGCCAGGGTCGCGAAGAGCGGCCCTCCGGCGGCGATGATTCATGACGCTCTCCACTTCAGAGTTCGTGACAGATACATCATCCAAATCCTTTGTAGGAGGACAGTCCGACGTCGCTCCTGTATCGGCCCCCATCCGTAAGGCGGGGTCCGGAACCTGACTGGTGGAGGCACGACCGGCAAGATCCCCAGACATAGTCGGGCAAATGCTCTTGCTGACAAGACACAACAGATAATGTCACAATTCGATATGACTGCCAAGGGGCGTATTTAAAAAGCCATACCTCTTTGGTGAAGGCTCAGCTGTGTTTTCATTTGCCTTCCTCTTCAAAGGCTTGCCTGGCGCAGGCGCCGCTCTCTTGTGAGTCACCTCTGGTGTAGCATGGCGAGCCAAGCGCCTCCCCTTTGGAGCACGAGATAGTGCGGTGGGTGAGGTAGAATGTGGAAACTCTTTCGGAGGAGATGTCTCCTGATTACTTACATGTGAGGCAGGAAGGAGGCCGGGATAGTCGGCCATGATGGCCACTTCTATGCGATCGTAGCTAGCCTGGTAGAATACTCCCTCCTCGAGCTCTATAAATATGTCCGGATCCTCTTCGAATCCGGGGTCAAGATCCCGGTTATGGTGCTCCGGCTGTGGAGCGGGGCTATAGATCCCCTCGGTGACCTTTCGTCATTCCTGTTACAAATGGATGGGTTAGTGTCAATTAAAAGTGACTCAGGGAGAGGATTGAGTAAAGTGGTGGGATTAAAACTCACCCAACTAGGAGGCTTGTACATGGAAATCCCTCTCGGCGCTTAAGCCGAGAGAACTCCTCTTTCTCCCCTTTATACAGATCGGCCAGTATTGCGGCCAGGGCAGTGAGGGAGTCTGGACCCTTTCGTCCACAGCATGAGGCGTCATCATCCCCATGATACTGCCACATAGGGAGCCCCCTAAATTGGAGCGGCTGAACCCCTCGCGCTATCGAAGTAGCCATTACCTCGACTATTGTTAGTCCGGACTGGGCGAGTGTCCTTATCTTGCCCATTAGTTGCCGGACTTCTGCACTATCCTCCTCCTCGAGGCTTCGAGGGCGCCAGCTGTGGCGTTTCTTCAATGGAGCACCGGAAAATTCAGGAAGACCCATGCGGATTGGCTCGGGGAGAGCGACGTCCTCGATATAGAACCACTCTTCGGATGCCTTCTTTGGTGTGCTGGATAGGTATCTGGTCCCGGCTATGCGCCATACCTCAGCACCGCCCACCTCGAATACCGATCCCTCTTGGGTGCGAGGGACGAGGTAGAATAGCTTTCTCCATAAATCAAAATGGGCCTCACATCCCAGGAATATCTCGCAAAGAGCAACAAAACCCGCGATGTGCAAGATTGAGGCTGGCGTGAGGTTGTGCAGTTGGAGGCCATAATACTCCAGGAGTCATCGGAGGAAAGGGTGGATTGGAAATCTGACGCCTCTTAACAAGTAGGAAACGAAGCACACCCGTTCCCCCCTGGTTGGATTGGGGAAATTTTCCGCCAGGGCTTCGCCAGAGAAGGAGGTCAATCCTGCCCGAACAGGGACTAGATCCGCGGGGGGGGGGGGGGGAATCCCTGCGTTTGAAGCTTAACCAGCTGATTGTGGGATACTGAGCATCTCTCCCAGTCACCTTTTTCAGAGCCGTTGGGGTGGGAGGAAGAACTGGGAAAGCTAGCCATGTTGATTCTCCTAGCAAGCTCTAAGGATTTTCCACTTGATGTGGAATGGGATCTAAGATCCAATCTCTTTAAATAGATGCCTTTCTTGCACGGCCGGGGTGTTATGTGCAAAAAATACCCTGCCCTTTCGTATTCGCTCGACACGTTGAAACCGAAGCAATGGAGGCACAGAAGCCAAGGGGCATGACATGAAATCACAAGCCGAATACAGCTCTCTAAGTCAGGTGCTTTGAAGTAATCGGAGGAGGAACCCGCCTTGCAATGCCGAAGACAATCTGCGCGCCGGATACATCGTCATTGAAGCTTGGTTCGGGGGCTACTGAGGGAGTCCTGCATTAAGGGGTCCTCGGGCGTCCGGCCTATATGACGTTGGCCGGACTGATGGGCCGTGAAGATACAAGACAGAAGACTCTCTCCCGTGTCCGGATAGGACTCTCCTTTGCGTGGATGGCAAGCTTGGCGTTCGGATATGTAGATTCCTTTCTCTGTAACCGACTTTGTACGACCCTAGTCCCCTCCGGTGTCTATATAAACCAGAGGGTTTAGTCCGTAGAGTGAATCATAATCATACAGGCTAGACTTCTAGGGTTTAGCCATTACGATCTCGTGGTAGATCAACTCTTGTAATCCTCATATTCATCAAGATCAATCAAGTAGGAAGTAGGGTATTACCTCCATCGAGAGGGCCCGAACCTAGGTAAACATCGTGTCCCCCGTCTCCTGTTACCATCGACCTTAGACGCATAGTTTGGGATCCCCTACCCGAGATCCGCCGGTTTTGACACCGACAATGACTAAGGCAGGCGGGCGCCAGCAGGCGCAGAGAAGGCAGTTTCCTCTTTGGTGCTAAGGAGGCAAGGATAGACGTGGGTTCCCGAGGAATCTTGCAAAGGTTTCCATTCCGGTGCAACGAGACCAAGACCGCCAGCATGGCAGGATGGATGTCATCGCCGAGCCCACCGCTGCGTCATGACCAGAAGTTTGCAGGCGAAGACCACCTTTCGTCAGGATAAGATGTACTATTTGCCCCCCTTCAAATTGACCACTGTGGGATCCCTTCACGCCTATGTTTTGGGGGAAGAGGACCAAGGCCTCTATAAATATAGTGAAGGAAATATGCCCTAGAGGCAATAATAAAGTATTATATATTTCCTTATATCATGATAAATGTTTATTATTCATGCTAGAATTGTATTAACCAGAAACATAATACATGTGTGAATATATAGACAAACAAAGTGTCACTAGTATGCCTCTACTTGACTAGTTCGTTAATCAAAGATGGTTATGTTTCCTAGCCATAGACATGAGTTGTCATTTGATTAACGGGATCACCTCATTAGGAGAATGACGTGATTGACATGACCCATTTCATTAGCTTAGCACCCGATCGTTTAGTATGTTGCTATTGCTTTCTTCATGACTTATACATGTTCCTATGACTATGAGATTATGCAACTCCCGTTTACCGGAGGAACACTTTGTGTGCTACCAAACGTCACAACGTAACTGGGTGATTATAAAGGTGCTCTACAGGTGTCTCCAAAGGTACTTGTTGGGTTGGCGTATTTCGAGATTAGGATTTGTCACTCCGATTGTCGGAGAGGTATCTCTGGGCCCACTCGGTAATGCACATCACTATAAGCCTTGCAAGCATTGTGACTAATGAGTTAGTTACGGGTTGATGTATTACGGAACGAGTAAAGAGACTTGCCGGTAACGAGATTGAACTAGGTATCGAGATTTCGACGATCGAATCTCGGGCAAGTAACATACCGATGACAAAGGGAACAACGTATGTTGTTATGCGGTCTGACCGATAAAGATCTTCGTAGAATATGTGGGAGCCAATATGGGCATCCAGGTCCCGCTATTGGTTATTGACCGGAGAGGTGTCTCGGTCATGTCTACATAGTTCTCGAACCCAAAGGGTCCGCACGCTTAAAGTTACAATGACAGTTTTATTATGAGTTTATATGATTTGATGTACCAAAGGTTGTTCGGAGTCCCGGATGTGATCACGGACATGACGAGGATTCTTGAAATGGTCGAGACGTAAAGATTGATATATTGGACGACTATATTCGGACAACGGAAGTGTTCCGGAGAAGTTTCGGATTAAACCGGAGTGCCGGAGGGTTACCGAAACCCCCGGGGAAGTATTGGGCCTTATTGGGCCTTGAGGGGAGAGAGAGGGCAGCAGCCAGGAGGTGGTGCGCCCCCTCCCAGAGGAGTCCTAGTTGGACTAGGAGAGGGGGGCGCAGACCCCTTTCCCTCTCCCTCTCCCTCTCTTTCCTTCCCCCTTCTTTTCCTAGTAGGACTAGGAAAGGGGAGTCCTACTCCTACTAGGAGGAGGACTCCCCCCCTCTCCTTGGCGCGCCCCATAGGCAGCCGGCCTCCCCCTTGCTCCTTTATATACGGGGGCAGGGGGGCACCTAAGAACACACTTGATATACGATATTTTAGCCGTGTGCGGTGCCCCCTCCACCAAATTACACCTCGATAATACCGTCGCGAAGCTTAGGCGAAGCCCTGCGTCGGAGGAACATCATCATAGTCACCACGCCGTCGTGCTGACGAAACTCTCCCTCAACACTCGGCTGGATCGGAGTTCGAGGGACGTCATCGAGCTGAACGTGTGTAGAACTTCGGAGGTACCGTGCGTTCGGTACTTGATCGGTCGGATCGTGAAGACGTTCGACTACATCAACCGCGTTGTGATAACGCTTCCGCTGTCGGTCTACTAGGGTACGTGGACAACACTCTCCCCTCTCGTTGCTATGCATCACCATGATCTTGTGTGTGCGTAGGAATTTTTTTTTGAAATTACTACGTTACCCAACAGTGGTATCAGAGCCTGGTTTTATGCGTTGATGCTATGCACGAGTAGAACACAAGTGAGTTGTGGGCGATATAAGTCATAGTGCTTACCAGCATGTCATACTTTGGTTCAGCGGTATTGTGAGATGAAGCGGCCCGGACCGACATTACGCGTACGCTTACGCGAGACTGGTTTCACCGTTCGGAGCACTCGTTGCTTAAAGGTGACTGGCGGGTGTCTGTCTCTCTCACTTTAGTTGAACCGAGTATGGCTACGCCCGGTCCTTGCGAAGGTTAAAACAGCACCAACTTGACAAACTATCGTTGTGGTTTTGATGCGTAGGTAAGAACGGTTCTTGCTAAGCCCGTAGCAGCCACGTAAAATATGCAACAACAAAGTAGAGATCGTCTAACTTGTTTTTGCAGGGCATGTTGTGATGTGATATGGTCAAGACATGATGTGATATAATGTGTTGTATGAGATGATCATGTTTTGTAACCGAGTTATCGGCAACTGGCAGGAGCCATATGGTTGTCGCTTTATTGTATGAGATGCAATCGCCATGTAATAGTTTTACTTTATCACTAAACGGTAGCGATAGTCGTAAAAGCAATAAGTTGGCGAGACGACAACGATACTACGATGGAGATCAAGGTGTCGAGCCGGTGACGATGGTGATCATGATGGTGCTTCGGAGATGGAGATCACAAGCACGGTGTTTTGGAGATGGAGATCACAAGCACAAGATGATGATGGCCATATCATATCACTTATATTGATTGCATGTGATGTTAATCCTTTATGCATCTTATCTTGCTTTGATTGGCGGTAGCATTATAAGATGATCTCTCACTAAAATTTCAAGATAAAAGTGTTCTCCCTGAGTATGCACCGTTGCCAAAGTTCTTCGTGCTGAGACACCACATGTTAATCGGGTGTGATAGGCTCTACGTTCAAATACAACGGGTGCAAAACAGTTGCACACGCGGAGTACTCAGGTTAAACTTGACGAGCCTAGCATATGTACAGATATGGCCTCGGAACATAGAGACCGAAAGGTCGAGCGTGAATCATATAGTAGATATGATCAACATAGTGATGTTCACCATTGAAACTACTCCATCTCACGTGTTAATCGGTCATGGTTTAGTTGCTTTGGATCACGTAATCACTTAGATGATTAGAGAGATGTCTATCTAAGTGGGAGTTCTTAAGTAATATGATTAATTGAACTTAAATTTATCATGAACTTAGTACCTGATAGTATCTTGCTTGTCTATGTTAATTGTAGATATATGGCCCGTGCTGTTGTTCCGTTGAATTTTAATGCGTTCCTTGAGAAAGCTAAGTTGAAAGATGATGGTAGCAATTACACGGACTGGGTCCGTAACTTGAGGATTATCCTCATTGCTGCACAGAAGAATTACGTCCTGGAAGCACCGCTAGGTGCCAGGCCTCCTGCAAGAGCTACGCCAGAAGTTATGAACGTCTGGCAAAGCAAAGCTGATGACTACTCAATAGTTCAGTGTGCCATGCTTTACGGCTTGGAACCGGGACTTCAACGACGTTTTGAACGTCATGGAGCATATGAGATGTTCCAGGAGTTGAAGTTAATATTTCAAGCAAATGCCCGGATTGAGAGATATGAAGTCTCCAATAAGTTCTATAGCTGCAAGATGGAAGAGAATAGTTCTGTCAGTGAGCATATACTCAGAATGTCTGGGTATAATAATCACTTGATTCAACTGGGAGTTCAACTTCCGGATGATTGCGTCATTGACAGAATTCTTCAATCACTGCCACCAAGCTACAAGAGCTTCGTGATGAACTATAACATGCAAGGGATGAATAAGACGATTCCCAAGCTCTTCGCAATGCTAAAGGCAGCGGAGGTAGAAATCAAAAAGGAGCATCAAGTGTTGATGGTCAGTAAAACCACTAGTTTCAAGAAAAAGGGCAAAGGGAAGAAGAAAGGGAACTTCAAAAAGAATAGCAAGCAAGTTGCTGTTCAGGAGAAGAAATCCAAGTCTGGACCTAAGCCTGAAACTGAGTGCTTCTACTGTAAGCAGACTGGCCACTGGAAGCGGAACTGCCCCAAGTATTTGGCGGAGAAGAAGGATGGCAAGGTTAACAAAGGTATATGTGATATACATGTTATTGATGTGTACCTTACTAATACTCGCAGTAGCACCTGGGTATTTGATACTGGTTCTGTTGCTAATATTTGCAACTCGAAACAGGGGCTACGGATTAAGCGAAGTTTGGCTAAGGACGAGGTGACGATGCGCATGGGAAATGGTTCCAAAGTCGATGTGATCGCCGTCGGCACGCTACCTCTACATCTACCTTCGGGATTAGTTTTAGACCTAAATAATTGTTATTTGGTGCCAGCGTTGAGCATGAACATTATATCTGGATCTTGTTTAATGCGAGACGGTTATTCATTTAAATCAGAGAATAATGGTTGTTCTATTTATATGAATAATATCTTTTATGGTCATGCACCCTTGAAGAGTGGTCTATTTTTAATGAATCTCGATAGTAGTGATACACATATTCATAATGTTGAAACCAAAAGATGCAGAGTTAATAATGACAGTGCAACTTATTTGTGGCACTGCCGTTTGGGTCATATCGGTGTAAAGCGCATGAAGAAACTCCATACTGATGGGATTTTGGAATCACTTGATTTTGAATCACTTGGTACTTGCGAACCGTGCCTTATGGGCAAGATGACCAAAACACCGTTCTCCGGAACTATGGAGAGAGCAACAGATTTGTTGGGAATCATACATACAGATGTATGTGGCCCGATGAATATTGAAGCTCGTGGCGGATATCGTTATTTTCTCACCTTCACAGATGATTTGAGTAGATATGGGTATATCTACTTAATGAAACATAAGTCTGAAACATTTGAAAAGTTCAAAGAATTTCAGAGTGAAGTTGAAAATCATCGTAACAAGAAAATAAAATTCCTACGATCTGATCGTGGAGGAGAATATTTGAGTTATGAGTTTGGTCTACATTTGAAACAATGCGGAATAGTTTCGCAACTCACGCCACCCGGAACACCACAGCGTAATGGTGTGTCTGAACGTCGTAATCGTACTTTATTAGATATGGTGCGAACTATGATGTCTCTTATTGATTTACCGCTATCGTTTTGGGGTTATGCTTTAGAGACGGCTGCATTCACTCTAAATAGGACACCATCAAAATCCGTTGAGACGACGCCTTTTGAACTATGGTTTGGCAAGAAACCAAAGTTGTCGTATCTTAAAGTTTGGGGTTGCGATGCTTATGTGAAGAAACTTCAACCTGATAAGCTCGAGCCTAAATCGGAAAAATGTGTCTTCATAGGATACCCAAAGGAGACCGTTGGGTATACCTTCTATCACAGATCCGAAGGCAAGATATTTGTTGCTAGAAATGGATCCTTTCTAGAGAAGGAGTTTCTCTCGAAAGATGTGAGTGGGAGGAAAGTAGAACTTGATGAGGTAACTGTACCTGCTCCCTTATTGGAAAGTAGATCATCGCAGAGATCTGTTTCTGCGATACCTACACCAAGTAGTGAGGAAGTTAATGATAATGATCATGAAACTTCAGATCAAGTTATTACTGAACTTCGTAGGTCAACTAGATCAAGATCCGCACCAGAGTGGTACGGTAATCCTGTTCTGGAGGTCATGTTACTAGACCATGGCGAACCTACGAACTATGAAGAAGCGATGGTGAGCCCAGATTCCGAAAAATGGCTTGAAGCCATGAAATCCGAGATGGGATCCATGTATGAGAACAAAGTATGGACTTTGGTTGACTTGCCCGATGGTCGGCAAGCCATTGAAAATAAATGGATCTTCAAGAAGAAGACTGACGCTGATGGTAATGTTACTGTCTATAAAGCTCGACTTGTTGCGAAAGGTTTTCGACAAGTTCAAGGAATTGACTACGATGAGACCTTCTCACCCGTAGCGATGCTTAAGTCTGTCCGAATCATGTTAGCAATTGCCGCATTTTATGATTATGAAATTTGGCAAATGGATGTCAAAACTGCGTTCCTGAATGGATTTCTGGAAGAAGAGTTGTATATGATGCAACCGGAAGGTTTTGTCGATCCAAAGGGAGCTAACAAAGTGTGCAAGCTCCAGCGATCCATTTATGGACTGGTGCAAGCCTCTCGGAGTTGGAATAAACGCTTTGATAGTGTGATCAAAGCATTTGGTTTTATACAGACTTTTGGAGAAGCCTGTATTTACAAGAAAGTGAGTGGGAGCTCGATAGCATTTCTGATATTATATGTGGATGACATATTACTGATTGGAAATGATATTGAATTTCTGGATAGCATAAAGGGATACTTGAATAAGAGTTTTTCAATGAAAGACCTCGGTGAAGCTTCATATATATATATTAGGCATTAAGATCTATAGAGATAGATCAAGGCGCTTAATTGGACTTTCACAAAGCACATACCTTGACAAAGTTTTGAAGAAGTTCAAAATGGATCAAGCAAAGAAAGGGTTCTTGCCTGTACTACAAGGTGTGAGATTGAGTAAGACTCAATGCCCGACCACTGCAGAAGATAGAGAGAAGATGAAAGATGTTCCCTATGCTTCAGCCATAGGCTCTATCATGTATGCAATGCTGTGTACCAGACCTGATGTGTCCCTAGCTATAAGTTTAGCAGGGAGGTACCAAAGTAATCCAGGAGTGGATCACTGGACAGCGGTCAAGAACATCCTGAAATACCTGAAAAGGACTAAGGATATGTTTCTCGTATATGGAAGTGACAAAGAGCTCATCGTAAATGGTTACGTTGATGCAAGCTTTGACACTGATCCGGACGATTCGAAATCGCAAACCGGATACGTGTTTACATTGGACGGTGGAGCTGTCAGTTGGTGCAGTTCCAAGCAAAGTGTCGTGGCGGGATCTACGTGTGAAGCGGAATACATAGCTGCTTCGGAAGCAGCGAAAATCTTTTGTGATAATACTGGTGCAATTGCCTTAGCAAAGGAATCCAGATTTCACAAGAGAACCAAGCACATCAGAAGACGCTTCAATTCCATCCGGGATTTAGTCCAGGTGGGAGACATAGAAATTTGCAAGATACATACGGATCTGAATGTAGCAGATCCGTTGACTAAGCCTCTTCCATGAGCAAAACATGATCAGCACCAAGACTCCATGGGTGTAAGAATCATTACTATGTAATCTAGATTATTGACTCTAGTGCAAGTGGGAGACTGAAGGAAATATGCCCTAGAGGCAATAATAAAGTATTATATATTTCCTTATATCATGATAAATGTTTATTATTCATGCTAGAATTGTATTAACCAGAAACATAATACATGTGTGAATATATAGACAAACAAAGTGTCACTAGTATGCCTCTACTTGACTAGTTCGTTAATCAAAGATGGTTATGTTTCCTAGCCATAGACATGAGTTGTCATTTGATTAACGGGATCACCTCATTAGGAGAATGACGTGATTGACATGACCCATTCATTAGCTTAGCACCCGATCGTTTAGTATGTTGCTATTGCTTTCTTCATGACTTATACATGTTCCTATGACTATGAGATTATGCAACTCCCGTTTACCGGAGGAACACTTTGTGTGCTACCAAACGTCACAACGTAACTGGGTGATTATAAAGGTGCTCTACAGGTGTCTCCAAAGGTACTTGTTGGGTTGGCGTATTTCGAGATTAGGATTTGTCACTCCGATTGTCGGAGAGGTATCTCTGGGCCCACTCGGTAATGCACATCACTATAAGCCTTGCAAGCATTGTGACTAATGAGTTAGTTACGGGTTGATGTATTACGGAACGAGTAAAGAGACTTGCCGGTAACGAGATTGAACTAGGTATCGAGATACCGACGATCGAATCTCGGGCAAGTAACATACCGATGACAAAGGGAACAACGTATGTTGTTATGCGGTCTGACCGATAAAGATCTTCGTAGAATATGTGGGAGCCAATATGGGCATCCAGGTCCCGCTATTGGTTATTGACCGGAGAGGTGTCTCGGTCATGTCTACATAGTTCTCGAACCCAAAGGGTCCGCACGCTTAAAGTTACGATGACAGTTTTATTATGAGTTTATATGATTTGATGTACCAAAGGTTGTTCGGAGTCCCGGATGTGATCACGGACATGACGAGGAGTCTCGAAATGGTCGAGACGTAAAGATTGATATATTGGACGACTATATTCGGACACCGGAAGTGTTCCGGAGAAGTTTCGGATTAAACCGGAGTGCCGGAGGGTTACCGAAACCCCCGGGGAAGTATTGGGCCTTATTGGGCCTTGAGGGGAGAGAGAGGGCAGCAGCCAGGAGGTGGTGCGCCCCCTCCCAGAGGAGTCCTAGTTGGACTAGGAGAGGGGGGCGCAGACCCCTTTCCCTTTCCCTCTCCCTCTCCCTCTCTTTCCTTCCCCCCTTCTTTTCCTAGTAGGACTAGGAAAGGGAAGTCCTACTCCTACTAGGAGGAGGACTCCCCCCCTCTCCTTGGCGCGCCCCATAGGCAGCCGGCCTCCCCCTTGCTCCTTTATATACGGGGGCAGGGGGGCACCTAAGAACACACTTGATATACGATATTTTAGCCGTGTGCGGTGCCCCCCTCCACCAGATTACACCTCGATAATACCGTCGCGAAGCTTAGGCGAAGCCCTGCGTCGGAGGAACATCATCATCGTCACCACGCCGTCGTGCTGACGAAACTCTCCCTCAACACTCGGCTGGATCGGAGTTCGAGGGACGTCATCGAGCTGAACGTGTGTAGAACTTCGGAGGTACCGTGCGTTCGGTACTTGATCGGTCGGATCGTGAAGACGTTCGACTACATCAACCACGTTGTGATAACGCTTCCGCTGTCGGTCTACGAGGGTACGTGGACAACACTCTCCCCTCTCATTGCTATGCATCACCATGATCTTGCGTGTGCGTAGGATTTTTTTTTTGAAATTACTACGTTACCCAACATATAGGTTAGCCACCATCGTAGAAAGGATCCGATCTGACCCTGGTCAACTCATTCCCTCACCCATAGACCTCTTTAGGTCATTCATACCTTGTACTAGTTCAACCTCAGCCCCTCGTGAGGCCAATCCACCACAAAGCAGGAGTAGGGTCTTACACCGCAAGGTGGCCCGAACCTAGGTAAACTATCGTGTTCATCTCCTTCCTTGCTCATGCGAATCGATCTAGGCCGTGGGGCAACGAGCTGGTAGGCTGGATAGGTTGAGTTCTTCGCACACGCCCCAGAGTTCGAACCTTTCTTGGGTCAGCGGAGCCCTGAATCCAACATTTGGCGCACCAGGTAGGGGCGTGTTGAAGCCTCTCTTCCACCGTTCGCTCCGCCGCCATTCTGTCGCTCCTATGGCCGACACTCTCCGTGTCCGTGCCGAGCACCGGGCTGCTCGTGTCGCTTAGACGGCACCCGTGGGCAACTACACTCCTCGCCGCTCCGCCTCCCCGGTGGCTAACGCCGCCACTCACCCTGCTGCTCTTGAACAGAAGGATTCGTTGCTGCCACCGTCCATGCGGCGCGACGGCCATAGCGCAACTCCATCACCCACTCCTGCCACAGCGTCGTCTTCTCATGCTCGTTGTGGGCCGGCAAACGCGCAGGCTGCGCTGCTCATGGCGCATGAGCTTCTGCGTTACCGTCCGGTCAACGACCTCTACGACGGCTGGCTCAGCCGAATTGCCGAGCTCGTCAACGCTGCGGGTGAGGCCCCTGCACCGTCCCGTTCACCCCTGATAACCCACAAGTATAGGGGATCACAATAGTTTTCGAGGGTAGAGTATTCAACCCAAATTTATTGATTCGACACAAGGGGAGCCAAAGAATATTCTCAAGTATTAGCAGCTGAGTTGTCAATTCAACCACACCTGAAAGACTTAATATTTGCAGCAAAATATTTAGTAGCGAAGTAGTATGTAAGTAACGGTAACGGTGGCAAAAGTAACAGTAGCAGTTTCGTAGCAATTGTAACAGTGGCAATGGAAAAGTAACGAAGCAAAGATCAACATGAAACGAACTTGTAGGAAAAGGATCAATGATGGATAATTATGTCGGATGGCATTCATCATGCAACAATTATAACATAGGGTGACACGGAACTAGCTCCAATTCATCAATATAATGTAGGCATGAATTCCGAATATAGTTATACGTGCTTATGGAAAGAACTTGCATGACATCTTTTGTCCTACCCTCCCATGGCAGCGGGGTCCTATTGGAAACTAAGGGATATTAAGGCCTCCTTTTAATAGAGAACCAGACAAAAGCATTAACACTTAGTGAATACATGAACTCCTCAAACTACGATCATCACCGGGAAGTGTCCCGACTATTGTCACTCCGGGGTTGCCAGATCATAACACGTAGTAGGTGACTATAACTTGCAAGATAGGATCAAGAACACAAATATATTCATTAAAACATAATAGGTTCATATCTGAAATCATGGCACTCAGGCCCTAGTGACAAGCATTAAGCATAGCAAAGTCATAGCAACATCAATCTTAGAACATAGTGGATACTAGGGATCAAACCCTAACAAAAGTAACTCGATTACATGGTAAATCTCATCCAACCCATCACCGTCCAGCAATCCTACGATGGGATTACTCACGCACAGTGGTGAGCATCATGAAATTGGTGATGGAGGATGGTTGATGATGACGATGGCGACGATTTCCCCTCTCCGGAGCCCAAAACGGACTCCAGGTCTGCCCTCCCGAGGAAGAACAGGAGGTGGCAGCGGCTCCGTATCATAAAACGCGATGAATCCTTCTCTCTGATTTTTTCTCCCCGAACGTGAATACATGGAGTTGGAGTTGAGGTCGGTGGAGGTCCGTGGGACCCACAAGACAGGGGCGTGCCCTTGTGGACAGCTGGTGGGTCCCCTTCTGTTGATTCTTTTGCCAATATTTTTTATATATTCCAAAAATATTCTTCGTGGATTTTCAGGTCATTCCGAGAACTTTTATTTCTGCACAAAAATAACACCATGGCAATTCTGCTGAAAACAACGTCAGTCCAGGTCAGTTCCATTCAAATCATGCAAATTAGAGTCCAAAACAAGGGCAAAAGAGTTTGGAAACATAGATACGATGGAGACATATCAACTCCCACAAGCTTAACCCATTGCTTGTCCTCAAGCAATTCAGTTGGCAAACTGAAAGTGATAAAGAAAAACTTTTACAAACTCTGTTTGATCTTGTTGTTGCAAATATGTAAAGCCAGCATTCAATTTTTCAGCAAAGATTATGAACTAACCATATTCACAATAACATTTAGGTCTCACATTCACTCTTATCAATGGCATAATCAACTAGCGAGCAATAATAATAAACCTCGAATGACAACACTTTCTCAAAACAATCATGATATGATATAACAAGATGGTATCTCGCTAGCCCTTTCTGAGATCGCAAAACATAAATGCAGAGCACCCCTGAAGATCAAGGACTGACTAGACATTGTAATTCATGGTAAAAGAGATCTAGCCACACTCATACTCAATATAAATTAATAATAATGCATACAAATGACAGTGGTGCTCTCTAACTGGTGCCTTTTATAAGAGGATGACGACTCAATAATAAAAGTGAATAGATAGGCCCTTCACAGAGGGAAGCAGGGATTTGCAGAGGTGCCAAAGCTCGAGTTTTTAAAACAGAGATGAATAATATTTTGAGCGGTATGCTTTCATTGTCAACATAACAACCAAGAGATCTCGGTATCTTCCATACTAGATACATTATAGGCGGTTCCCAAACACAATGGTAAAGTTTATACTCCCCCACCACCAACAAGCACATTCCATGGCTGGTCCGAAACAATGGGTACTGTCCAACTAACAATAGTCCTGGGGGAGTTTTATTTGCAATTATATTTTGATTTTATTTGAGCATGGGACTGGGCATCCCGGTTACCAGCCATTTTCTCGTGAATGATGAGCGGAGTCCAGTCATCGTAAGAATAACCCACCTAGAATGGAAGATACCGACAGCCCCCAGTCGCTACATGAGCGATTCGGGCATACAAAACAGATTCTCATTTGAAGGTTTAGAGTTTGGCACATGCAAATTTACTTGGAATGGAAGGTAAATACCGCATATAGGTAGGTATGGTGGACTCATGTGAAACTTCTCCAACGTATCTACAATTCTTGATTGTTCCATGCTATTATATAATCTATCTTGGATGTTTTATATGCTATTTTATATGATTTTTTGGGACTAACCTATTAACCTAGAGCCCAGTGCCAGTTTTAGTTTTTTCCTTGTTTTTGAGTTTCGCAGAAAAGGAATATCAAACGGATTCCAAATGAGCGGAAAATTTACGGTGATTTTTTATGGACTAGAAGAAGCCCCCGAAGCAAAAGAGTTGGGCCAGAAGAGCCATGAGGCATCCACAAGGGTGGAGGGCGCGCCCCCCTAGGGCACGCCCCCTGCCTTGTCGTCACCTCGTGGACCGCCCCCTCACTTGTTCCCGACGCCAAAAATTCCTATAAATATAGAAAAACCCCATAAATAATCCTAGATCGGGAGTTCCGCCGTCGCAAGCCTCTGTAGCCACGAAAAACCAATCGGGAGCCCGTTCCGGCACCCTGCCGGAGGGGGAAACTATCACCGGTGGCCATCTTCATCATCCCGGCGCTCTCCATGACGAGGAGGGAGTAGTTCACCCTCGGCGTTGAGGGTATGTACTACTAGCTATGTGTTTGATCTCTCTCTCTCTCTCTCGTGTTCTTGATTTGACACGATCTTGATGTACCGTGAGCTTTGTTACTATAGTTGAATCATATGGCATTTCTCCCCTCTATCTTCTTGTGATGAATTGAGTTTTACCTTTGAGGTTTCACTATGATCGGATTGAATACTATTATGGATTTTTGAGAACACTTGATGTATGTCTTGCATGGGATACCCGTGGTGACTATGGGGTATTCTATTGATTCACTTGATGTATATTTTGGCACTCAACTCGCGGATTCTCGAGGTGACATTGGGGTAATCTATGCATAGGGGTTGCTGCATGTTTTCGTCCTTATTACTCCGGTAGGAATATTGGGGCACTCTTTGAGTTTCTTTGTGTTGGATTGAATATTATGAATCTGAAGTTGTTTGATGCATAACGTATAATTGACCCACGAATACTTGTGGTGACATTGGAGTATCTAGGTGACATTAGGGTTGACTGATGTGTGTCATATGGTGTTATTTTACTATGAACTCTAGGGCTGTTTGTGACACTTATAGGAATAGCTCAATGGATTGGTCGGAGAGAATAACTTTGAGGTGGTTTCGTACCCTACAAGCAATTTCATCTTATGTTCTCCGCGATAGGAACTTTGGAGTGACATTTGTTGCACGTTGAGGGATTGCTAGATGATCTAATTATGTTATCATTGTTGAGAGAACATGCACTAGTGAAAGTATGAACCCTAGGCCTTGTTTCCAAGCATTGCAATACCGTTTTTGCTCACTTTTACTACTAGTTACATTGCTGTTTTTATATTTTTAGATTACAAAAAACTATATCTACCATCCATATTGCACTTGTATCACCATCTCTTCGCCGAACTAGTGCACCTATAAAATATACCATTGTATTGGGTGTGTTGGGGACACAAGAGACTCTTTTTTATTTGGTTGCGGGGTTGTTTGAGAGAGACCATCTTCATCCTACGCCTCCCTCCACTTGACGGAAATTTGCTACTGTCCTACAAAACTCTGTGCTTGGAGGCCCAACACGAGTCTACAAGAAGAAGGTTGCGTAGTAGACATCAATATGGAACAACTTTGGGTTCATGGAAGTGGATGCACAAGCAGTATTCCTGCTTAGTACAAGTGAAGGCTAGAAAAAGACTAGGAAGCGACCAACTAGAGAGCGACAACAATCATAAACATGCATTGAGATTAACCAACATTGAGTGCAAGCATGAGTAGGATATAAATCACCATGAACATAAATATCATGGAGGCTATGTTATTTTTTTTTCAACTACATGTGTGAACATGTGCCAAGTCAAGCCACTCGAATCATTCAAAGGAGCATACCATCCTATCATACTACATCACAACCATTTTAAAATCATGTTGGCACGCAAGGTAAACCATTATAAACTCCTAGCTAATTAAGCATGGCATGAGTAACTATAATCTCTAATTGTCATTGCAAAGATGTTTCATTCATAATGGGCTGAATCAGGAACGATGAACTAATCATATTTACAAAAACAAGATTGGTCAAGTTCATACCAGCTTTTCCTCATCTCAATCACTTCATCATATATCGACATTAATGCCTTTCACTTGCATGACCAAACGGTGTGGATAGTAATAATAGTGCGCGTGCATTGGACTAAGCTGGAATCTGCAAACATTTATTTAAAGGAGAAGACAAGGTAATATGGGCTCTTCGTTAGATCAACAATAATGCATATGAGAGCCACTCAACATTTTCATCGCGGTCTTCTCCTCTCGACCCCCAAAGAAAAGAATTTCAAAGAAACACACTGAAATGTTTTTGGATTTTTTGTTTTTCTGAAGAAAGTAAAACAAGAACGAGAAAAACTATTTACACGGGAAAGCTCCCAACAAGCAAAAGAAGAACGAGAAATCTTTTTGGGTTTTATTTTCTTTAATACTACAACTAAGCATGGAAAGGAAACTAAAAGGAAACTACAACTATTTTTTTGATTTTTCTCAAGTTTTTCAAACACAAGAAGAAAGCAGGAAAAAGAAATTAAACCAGCATGGATAATACAATGAAAAAGTATGAACACCGACAAACTAGAAATGAGTGTGTGAACATGAATGTAATGTCGGTGAGAAAACGTACTCCCCCAAGCTTAGGCTTTTGACCTAAGTTGGTCTATGCCCATGGATCAAAGTAGCCCTCTCCGGTGTACTGAGGAGGATCCTGAGGGTTCCACTGGTTAGCGAGCTCCATGGGCTCCCACTGATAAACAGGCTCCTAATACGGATCAGGTGATGGTTCTGGCTCAGGAACTGGGGATCGCGTCCGCTCCCAGTATGCATAAATGTCATCGGGCATGATGAGGTACCTGCCTGAATGAATATCGAAACAAAGAAGGTGCAGGGCAAGGTAATAATCTGACAAGTTTTCTCACTAAATACCAGGTTACAGATGAGTCTCTTGTCCTTATCATTTCTAATAAAATCATGTGCTATCCATACTATCGTAATCTAAATATAAGGTGGGTAGTAGCTTCTCCTCTCTCTCATCGTGCCTAATGGGTATCTCAAAGCATTTAGTGAGGCGGGAGGCATAGATACCTCCAAAGATGGGACCCTTCGAGCGGTTTAAACTCAATCGTCGAGCAATCATAGCACCCAGACTAAAAGTTCTATCACGAAGTAAAGCATGGCGCAAAATAGCAAGGTCAGGAGCACTAAGGCCTCCACTCTCCCCGCGACCAATTAAGCATCTCCCAGCAAATAATGAGTAGTAGCGCAAAACAGGAAAAATGTAAACTAGCCACTCTCGCTTCCGACACCTTTCTCCTTTCCCCTACGGTAAATTCGTCAATAAAATCTTCCACGTCTCTAGGATGTGGTTCATCGATGCTGCCCTCATAAGGTAATTTACAAACCTCACAAAAGTCATAAAGCATCATCTCCTTGTGCTCATCATATAAATAAAATTCTACTGTGGGTGGTGATTTCCTAGCATGAAAGTGAAAATTTTGCATGAAGGTATTAGTGGTAGGAGGTACTGATCACACTTATCGTGGAGGAAGTCACTGATGCCTGCATTCCCGGCCAAATAATAGAAATCATCATAAAGTCCGGTCGCCCCCAAGAATGCGTCACTTGGCCATTCACACGGCCGAACCTCCGCGGTGCGAGGAAGGTTATACTTGGGCTTCTTCTTCTCTTCATTTTCGTTTTCTTTAGAACCCCGACTTGAAGAGCCTCTTAACAATCTCCTCATCATTTTCTTCCTCTAAAAATTTCTGTAATTTTTAGTGACTCAAAATAAAAGAGAACCAAACTCAACAAAATTGATATCAACTACTCCTACAAGTGTCTAGAGGCTATATCATGCATCAAAACTACCTTGGACCATATAAATTTGACATGCAAGCTCAAGAATAAGGTCACCACAGCAGAAAAAAATTGCAATATATAAAGAACTAGAACAAAAACTAATTGGACCATTGGAGGAGTCAAATACCGAAGAACAATCCCCCAAAATAGTTTTGCAAATGGAGCTTTGCACAAGGAGATTGAAAATGGCAGCAAGATGAGCTAGAACACGGGTTTGAGCAACGGGATGATTTTTTCTAGAGGAAGATGAAGTGGATGGGTGCTGGAATAAGTGAGGGGGGCCCACAAGGCAGGGGGTGTGCCCAGGAGGGTAGGGCGTGCCCTCCACCCTTGTGGCCCACTGGTGCAGCCCCTGGGGCAATCTCAGTGCCAGAAATTTTAAAATATTCTATAAAAAATCATACTAAAATTTTAGGGTATTTGGAGAACTTTTATTTTTGGGACATTTTTTATTGCATGGATAATTTAGAAAACATACAAATAATACTATTTTTGCTTTATTTATTCTAAATAACTGAAAGTAAAATGTGGGTACAGAAAGTTGTGCTTTCTAAATTCATCCCTCTCATGCTCATCAAAAGGAATCCATTAACAAGGTTGATCAAGTCTTATTAACAAACTCTTTCGAATGACATGAAACCAGAGAATTTTCGAATAACACTAGGTTACCTCAACGGGGATATGCATGTACCCAACAATAATAATATCATATTTCTTTTTGACAGTAGGAAGAGGGAATTCAAAACCTCCAATAGTAATAGTTGAAAATTTTCAAATAGAATTGATACTATGAACTTGAGGTTGTTTCTTCGAAAAGTGTACCGTATGCTCATTACCATTAACATGAAAAGTGACATTGCCTTTGTTGCAATCAATAACAGCCCCTTCAGTATTCAAAAAGGGTCTACCAAGGATGATTGACATATTGTCATCCTTAGGAATATCAAGAATAACAAAGTCCATTAAGATATTAACGTTTGCAACCACAACAAGCAGATCCTCACAAATCCCGATGGGTATAGCAGTTGATTTATCAGCCATTTGCAAAGAGATTTCAGTAGGTGTCAACTTATTCAATTCAAGTCTATGATATAAAGAGAAGGGCATAACACTAACCCCGGCTCCAAGATCACATAAAGCAATTTTAACATAGTCTCTTTTAATGGAGCAGGGTATAGTTGGTACTCCTGGATCTCCAAGTTTCTTTGGTATTCCACCCTTAAAAGTATAATTAGCAAGGATGGTGGAAATTTCAGCTTCCGGTATCTTCCTTTTATTCGTAACAATATCTTTCATATACTTAGCATAAGGAGACATTTTAAGCATATCAGTCAAACGCATACGCAAAAAGATAGGTCTAATCATTTCAGCAAAGCGCTCAAAATCCTCAACATCCTTTTTCTTGGATGGCTTAGGAGGAAAGGGCACGGGTTTCTGAACCCAAGGTTCTCTTTCTCTACCATGTTTCCTAGCAACAAAGTCTCTCTTATCATAATGTTGATTCTTTGATTTGGGTTATCAAGATCAACAGAAGGTTCAATCTCTACATCATTATCATTACTAGGTTAAGCATCAGCATGAACATCATTATTAACATTATCACTAGGTTCATGTTCATTAACAGATTGTGTCTCAGCATCAGAAATAGAAATATCATTGGGACTCTCAGGTGTACCTATAACAGGTTCACTAGAAGCATGCAAAGTCCTATTAATTTTCTTTTTCTTTGTACTACTAGGACTAGGTGCATCAGTATTAATTCTCTGAGAATCCTGCTCAACTCTCTTAGGATGGCCCTTAGGATACAAAGATTCCTGGGTCATTGTACTACCTCTAGTCACAACCCTAACAACATTGTCATTATTCTTACTATTCAACTCATTAAGCAAATCATCATGTGCCTTAAGTACTTGTTCTACTTGAGTTGTAACCATGGAAGCATGTTTACTAATAAGCTTAAGATCATTAACAGTTCTACTCATATAATCACCCAAGTAGTCAAGCATGTGAGCATTACGTTTCAATTGTCTACTAACATAAGAATTGAAGTTTTCTTGTTTAGCAATAAAATTATCAAACTCATCCAAGCATTGACTAGCAGACTTATTATGAGGAATATCACCTTCATAAAATCTATAAAGAGAGTTTACCTCTACTACCTGTATCGGGTTATCAAGACCATGTATTTCTTCAATAGGCAGTAAATTCTTAACATCTTCAGCTGTAATACCTTTTTCTTTCATAGATTTCTCTGCCTCTTGCATATCTACAGGACTGAGAAATAGAATACCTCTCTTCTTCAGAGTTGGCTTAGGAGTTGGTTCAGGAAGTATCCAATCATTATCATTACTCAGTATATCATTCAATAGCAATTCAGCTTGCTCAACTGTTCGTTCCCTGAAAACACAACCATCACAACTATCTAGGTGGTCTCTGGAAGCATCGGTTAGTCCATTATAAAAGATATCAAGTATTTCATTTTTCTTGAGAGGATGACCAGGAAAAGCATTAAGTAATTGAAGAAGCCTCCCCCAAGCTTGTGGGAGACTCTCTTCTTCAAATTGCACAAAGTTAAATATTTCCTTTAAAGTAGCTTGTTTCTTATGAGCAGGGAAATATTTTTCTGAGAAGTAGTAAATCATATCCTGGGAACTACGCACACAACCAGAAGCAAGAGAATTAAAACATAACTTAGCATCACACTTTAACGAGAAAGGAAACAATTTAAGAATATAGTAATAGCGATTTTTTTCCTCCTGAGCAAATAGGGTGGCTATATCATTCAATTTAGAAAGATGTGCCACAACAGTTTCAGATTCATAACCATAGAAAGGATCAGATTCAACCAAAGTAATTAACTCAGCATCAACAGAGAATTCATAATCCTTATCAGTAACAAAGATAGGTGAAGTAGCAAACTTAGGATCATATTGCATTCTAGCATTCAAAGACTTTTCTTTCAGCTTAGCTAACAGTTTCTTAAGACCATCTCTATCATTGCAAGCAAAAAAGTCTCTAGTAGTTTCTTCATCCATCATATAACCCTCAGGTACAACAGGCAATTCATATCTAGGGGGAGAATCATGATCTTTAGTTTCAATAATATCATCAGTTTCAGTAATTTCATTCTCTTTAACCCTAGCAAGTTGCTCATCAAGAAATTCACCTAGTGGCACAGTATTATCAAGCAAAGAAGTAGTATCATCATAAGCATCATTCATAGCAGAAGTGGCATCATCAATAACATGCGACATATCGGAATCAACAGCAGATGTAGGTGTCGCAAGTTTACTTAAAACAGAAGGTGAATCAAGTGTAGAGCTAGATGGCAGTTCCTTACCTCCCCTCGTAGTTGAGGGAAAAATCTTAGTTCCTTGATCTTTCAAATTCCTCATAGTGATCAATAGATATAAATCCCAAGTGACTCAGAGAATAGAGCTATGCTCCCCGGCAACGGCGCTAGAAAAAGGTCTTGGTAACCAAGTATAGGGGATCGCAACTGTCGGTGTACAAAAGGAGGGGCACACTTTTGTACCCCTTTACCTGTGCACGGGCAGTCGGAGCCGCGCCCACGGTCACACCAAGCAAAACAAGGGAGGTGAGCCAAGGTAAGACCGAAGCCCAAGATAACCAGAGCAACGCCAAGGCCAAGACCACAAAGAGCAGAGGGACAAAGCAGGTTCCCCTGGCAAGACCCTTGCCGGGGCAGCCTCAGCAGCCCCGGCAAGACCCTTGCGAGGGCAGCTCGCCCCACACCAACAGAGCGAGCCACCCTTGAGCCCACGGTCTCCAACATCACGTTGGGCCAGGGCTCGGGAGGCACCTCCATGGTGGCATGCAGATCTTTGTGAAGACAAGGAACACTCGAGATCAGATGAGGATTAGAAGACGACGATCCTCGGCAGGATCCTTGCCGAGGAAGGCCGCCAGACCCCCGGCAAGGTCCTTGCCGGGGACGACAACGCGCCACGACAAGACCCTTGCCGGGCCACCCGGCAAGGCCCTCACCGAGGACGCCAGCGGGGCCACTACCAGGCCCGCACCAACCAAGTCTCCACCATCGTTCACATGCAGCTGCCAGCCCACCCAGCTGGGCGGGCACCTGCGTGGCAACATGCAGCTCCCAGGCCAACTCATCAAGCGCCTGCGTGGCGGCATGCAGATCTTCGTGGAGGATCCACCACCGCGCCACCTCAGCTGCCTGCCTGCCTATGTGGCGCCGCATGCGTCGCTAGCCAGGGCGCGTGTCGAAGCAAGGAGGAGTGGCGGCGGACGGGACGGGCCTCGCCCCCGTCCCCGATAAAGCAAGGGGACACCTAAGCTATGCATTAAATGTGTCTTGTCCTGTAATGCAAGCGATAAGCTCATAGCACTGTGTGCCTTTCCACGTCCTGTGTGCCACTGTGGCAGCCCCTTTCGACTATAAAAGGAGGCCCATGGAATACCGGATAAGGATTTGGCTCTTTCGAACCACACACTCACCACAGCTAGTTCGAGAGCTCAAGAACTCTCTGAAATACACCCACCAAAGCAGGACTAGGGTTTTACGGATCCTCGCGGCCGAACCTGGGTAAACGATCCTCGTGCTGGTTACTAATCCTGCTCTTCTCGCAACCCTGTGCCCCGGCAACCGTAGTAGGGATTCTTGTGATCCCATAGGTGTCGT
This sequence comes from Triticum aestivum, assembly GCF_018294505.1. NCBI lineage: Eukaryota > Viridiplantae > Streptophyta > Magnoliopsida > Poales > Poaceae > Triticum > Triticum aestivum. Next base: position 431,951,230 of record NC_057808.1, read on the forward strand.
TCCACACCGACATCTTTGGCGCGCCAGGTAGGGGGCGCAATTGTGAGAATCTGGTCTAGTGGCTAGCCTAGCAGTTCTTCGTCGCCATAGCTCCCAAGAAGGAGACGGCCAGGAGAAAGGGGCGCCGCCTGCGAACGTGAAGGACGCCAGTGCGGCAACACAGAAGCTAAGTCATTCAGAGCTTTGAGTTATTTCCTTTTATATATAAGGTTATCGTCCTCGGAGATCTTGCCTATGTATGAAAAACCTGCACGCAAAGGGGCCTTCCCGCAATTGGCAACGCCCTTGTTCTATTTCGAGTCCGCTCAACAGCTCAAAGCGGCCGCGTCGAGATGGCGGGGTAGCCTTCTGCACTTGGCAATGCTCCCGACTCTCACTCGAGTCAAACTAGACAGTTCGGGCGGCCGCGCTAAGGGTGGTAAGGTGGTTCGCCCGGCAGCAAGCACACCCGGCAGGCCACTGGGGACCTGTCCCCAAGATGCCGCCCTGGGTTTACGCGCCGACAAACCTACCCAGTTAACGTAGGGTGGACATAGAAAGGAAAATCGAACAGGAAAATAACATGCATGATACTAAAATTGCTGCAGAGTTATATTACATCGATTTGTTGCTGCGGTTCTAACTAAAGATAGTGATTGTCTTGGTTGTGAACCTGCAACGGCGATAAGAAACGGGGTGCCTAATCCCGGCGCTGGCCCTCTACCCTCTGAATTCCGCCGACGCGGCTGATGATGGGCTTGATGCGCTCCCTGAGCGGCGCGAGGTCAGTATCCTCCGGCAAGCTCTCCAGCGCGGTATCGAAGTCGAGGTCGGGGTACCAGTAGGCCACCTTGGTGAGAACCTTGGTCATGGCGCCCTGGCAAAGCCTCCGGGCCTCGTCGGCCAGCGAGGCCGCCCGGTTGGCGTGAAGCCGCTCCAAAGCACCGATAACCTTCTCAAAGAACAGGGTCAGGCTGCAGTTGGCGCTCACGCTCCGCTCCGGGGCATACCTCACGTCCGGCATCCCCATGGTGGCCAGCTGCACGGTGGCCTGGTTGGGAACGGTGGCAAGGCGGTCGAGCCAGCGGTTCTCGCCCTCCACGTGATCCATGAAGTTGAGGGCCTCGTTCTTCCGCAACTTCTTCTCAGCCTCCAGCTCCTTGGCCAGGGTCCCCTCTCGGGTTTTGGCCTCCGAGAGCATCCCCTCGAGGCCCTCCAGCTTCAGCGTGAGGTCCTTGATGGACTTGTTGGCCTCGGAGAGCTCCCCGGCCCTGCTGACGGCCGCGCCCTGCGCCTCCGTCAGGGCGCTGTTGAGCGTGTCCTTCTCCTGGGATAGCTTCAGGGCCTGCTGCTTCAGGTCATCCCGCTCCGCCTCCAGCTCCTTCACCTTGCCGGCGTGAACCTGGGCCTGGGCATTGAGTGCCTCCTTGTGCCTCTGCTCCAGCTCACTGGTCCGCTGCAAGAGAAGCTCCTCCACCTCTTCATCCTTGCCGCGCAGTGTGGCGGCAAGCTTCTCCTCGCGCGCGGCAAGGTCCTCCTCCTGGGAGTTCAGTGCGGCCTCATGCTGGGTCCGGGCGGCCTCGGCGGCAGCGGCCAAGTTCTTCGCCGTCTCTTGGGCTTTCTCGACGTCGGAAAACTTCATGGTGAGCTCCACGTCGCGCTTGGCCAGCTTGCCCTGGGCGGCCTTCAGCTCCTTATGAGCCTCGCAGAACCAGTCCTGCATCTCGGCAACGCGCTTCTGGAGGTCCGCCTCCGCCTTCTCCACCACCGCCGTCCTGGACTTAGCCTTCTCCAGGCGGGCGCGGTGGAGCGCCTGGAGCTTCCAAAAGCTGGCGTCCATGGCGTGGAGGAGCCGCTCTTCCTGCGAGCCGTCGCCACCAAAGCTCGGCTCGTCGACGACCTCAAGCCCGGCGGCAGCAAGCACTTCGTCGTCGAACACTTCTCCCTCGATAGGTGTCCTGGTGCTCGATGCGCCAGGAAGGTGGATGAACAAGTCGTCACTCACCCTCAGGTACTTGCCGGAGCCGGAAGCAGCAGAGGAGGAAGGCTGGTCATCAGCCACCTCCTCCTCCTCCTCGGCAGCGGCCCTGCTGGCCTCCCCGGCAGGCCCCTTGCCGGTCTCCTCAGCGGTGGGCTTGCCGGCCTCCCCGGCAGGCCCCTTGCGGCATCCTCAGCAGCGCCCTCGGCGGCCTCCTCGGCGGCGATCTTCTCGGCGTCCTCCTCGGCAGCCTTGGCGACGTCCTCGATGACGGTGTCCACGTCCTCCGGGTTCACCGAGGAGGGGTCTGGACACCGATGAAGGGAGTGAGGCAAGGCCAAGAACAAGGGTCAGCAAGAAAGAAAAAGGAACAGGGACGAAAGGCGAGCGACTTATCCGCACCAGTGCCAGGCCGGGAAAAAGAAGTCCCCTCCCCGCCAACATTTGGTGTCGAGGCAAAGCCGCCGGCGCCCAAGTTCTCCTCCTCCTCCATGTGCGTGGGCTCGGTGCTTGGCGCCCTTGCCGGGGACGCCCCTCGGGACGGCGTGGTCGATGGGGGTGGCGTGTTGGGAGTAGCCCTCTGCGGCTCCTCCTGCTGCTGCTGTCCTCCTGCGTACCTGACAAGGTCAGCACCAAAGTGTCGTGCCCCTGACATGTGTCGACGAGGGAAGAGTGATGAACTTACGCTGGGGGCTATGCCGGGTGCTGCTGTCCGGGCTGCTCAACACCACCAGTGGCGCCCCCGAAGTACCAGCCGGGGGCTGGCCACCCGCCGAGACCTTGGTCCTCTTCACTCTCTGGGCCAGCGTCTTCACGTCCCTGCAAAGACGAAGACATGTCAAGACAAGCGACACAGATTAAGGAGGCAGAGATGACGGGAAGGAGCCAAATACTTACTCGCCATCCACCTCCTCCTCTGCTGTTTTCCTCTTCCTCCTCGGGCTAAGGGATCCGTAGTCAAAAGTGACCCCCATGCCGGCGTCTGCCAGAGGAGGGGAGGAGGGCGGAATCTGCGGGCACGTGGACGGAGAAGAAGCAGATGCCTTCTTCCTCGCTGCCGCAGCCTTCACCACCTTCTTCGCCGCCGCGGCCCTTGTCTGACGCGCGGACTCCTCTGGGGACTTTGGCCGCCGCGTGGCCCTGGCGGGCCGCACCGGCTCGCCGCAGGACTCGCCCTCTCCCCGTGGCCGGAGGGTCAACAGCCCCGGCCTCTTCCTCCGACGACTCGTCGTCCACTTCCTCAACCAGAGGAACCTCGGTGCCGGCGCTGCTGGCTTCCCCGGCGGCCGCCGCCCACCGGGTGAGCTCCTCCTCCTCCGCGGCCGTCGCGGCCTTGTCCACCACACCGCCAATGCTGCCGGCCTCCTCGGCAAGCTGTGCCTCCCTCGCCTTGGTGGCGATGTAGTCCAGTTCCGCCTAGGTGGTGTCCTGGACGAGCAGCCGCTCGGCGTCGACGTTGATGTACCCCTCGTGCAGAGTGTCGAAGAAGTGCTGCACCTCGACGTCCTCCGGCTCCTTCCAGCTCGGGTCGGGGCCGTGCGCATTGTAGTCCGGCATCATGGCGATGATCTCGGTCCGGCGCGAGTTATTGCACAGCGGGACCACTCCCGCTGACAGCTTGAACAAAGGCCCCTTGAAGACCTTGCCGGCCTTCGCGGCGGCCCTCGCAACCTTGCCGGTCCGCTCGACCTCGCCGTCGCGGCCCACATCGAGCTGGAAGAGCCGCTGGCAGAAATGGGCATTCCCCATCACTGTGAAGTTGTGGTCGAGGCCGGGGTGAAGCCGCATGATGTCAGCAGGGTTCGTAAAGAGCTAGGTTGGCCTCCCCTTGTTGTACAGTGGAGCGATCCGGCGGCGGATGAAGTCTGCCCCGATCATCTCAAGGGTGAGCTCGGCCTCGTTAAGCCGAAGGATCCTAATGGTGGCGACCGTGAGCTTCTCGTCGTCGGCGTCGACGTCGCTCCAATCGCTTCTGTGGACCGGCGGCGCCCGGCGAACTTCGCAGAACGCCGGCGGGTCCTTCTCTTCGATCCAGCACCACCGGCCCCGCCATTCTTCCCACCTCTCCTTCAGGGCGCCCTCCGGATACGCCCCCTTGGACCTTGGGATCCAGGTGATGCAACCGGAGATGGCACCCCCTGGTTGGATCCGAGGGGAGAAGTAATGGCGAAAGAGTGCCGTGTTGGGGTGCACCCCAGCGAAGCCTTCGCAGAGGTGCGCGAAAAGGGCCATACACGCCACCACATTCGGGGTAAAATCCAAGAGGCGGAAGCCAAAGGTGTGCATGATGTCGCTGAAGAAATCGGAGAAGGGAGGACAAAGCCCGCAGGAAAAATATTCGACAAAGAAGGGGTACCGATTTGGGGCAGCCTCGGCGCAGTTGGCGGGGATGACGCGCGTGGCTGGATGCCCCGACTTCTCTCCCCCATCTTCACCCCCCACAGGGGCCTGAAGGCTTGCCAGAGCTCGAACACGTCCACTGTCGAGGCGAAGAAGGTGGACTGCGTCCGCTGCACCGCTAGCGCACTCTCCGGCGGCTCCGCCGCTCCGGCATTCTTAGCCACACCCTTGCCCTTGACGGATTTCGGCGCCATGGCGGCTGGGAGAGAAGGGCAAAGCAGAGGGCGGTGAGAACGCAACGGCGGCGAGCAAGAGCGAAGCTTGGGGAAGAAGGGGAACACGAGCGGAGGCTTCCGAGATTGGGATTGCACGAAGGGTAAAAGGAACAGTGCGCCCACGGTTTCCCCTTTTTATGGGGAAGGTGCGGGTCGCGCTGCCCATTTACTACGATGTGACGCATGCGTGCAGGAACCGCCCCACGCATGCCGCCCACGTCACATGCACCCCTCCACGCCACGCCGCGCCGCGCGCGGGTCGTGGGAAGCGCAGCGCGCGAAAAGTTTTACCGCTGTAAAAACTGCCCCGCCTGCCCGCGCACCATTTTGGACCTGGCCCAACAACGTGTCGCGCTTATGTGTGGCCCAGGCCCGGGGGCTCCTGTCGGTGTACAAAAGGAGGGGCACACTTTTGTACCCCTTTACCTGTGCACGGGCAGTCGGAGCCGCGCCCACGGTCACACCAAGCAGAACAGGGGAGGTGAGCCAAGGTAAGGCCGAAGCCCAAGATAACCAGAGCAACGCCAAGGCCAAGACCACAAAGAGCAGAGGGACGAAGCAGGTTCCCCCGGCAAGACCCTTGCCGGGGCAGCCTCAGTAGCCCCGGCAAGACCCTCTCCGGGGCAGCTCGCCCCACACCAACAGAGCGAGCCACCCTTGAGCCCACGGTCTCCAACATCACGTTGGGCCAGGGCTCGGGAGGAACCTCCATGGTGGCATGCAGATCTTTGTGAAGACAAGGAACACTCAAGATCAGATGAGGATTAGAAGACGATGATCCTCGGTAGGATCCTTGCCGAGGAAGGCCGCCAGACCCCCGGCAAGGTCCTTGCCGGGGACGACAGCGCGCCACGACAAGACCCTTGTCGGGCCACCCGGCAAGGCCCTCACCGAGGTCGCCAGCGGGGCCAATACCAGGCCCGCACCAACCAAGTCTCCACCACCGTTCACATGCAGCTGCCAGCCCACCCAGCTGGGCGGGCACCTGCATGGCAACATGCAGCTCCCAGGCCAACTCATCAAGCGCCTGCGTGGCGGCATGCAGATCTTCGTGGAGGCTCCACCACCACGCCACCTCAGCTGCCTGCCTGCCTATGTGGCGCCGCATGCGTCGCTAGCCAGGGCGCGTGTCGAAGCAAGGAGGAGCGGCGGCGGACGGGACGGGCCTCGCCCCCATCCCCGATAAAGCAAGGGGACACCTAAGCTACGCATTAAATGCGTCTTGTCCTGTAATGCGAGCGATAAGCTCATAGCACTGTGCACCTTTCCACGTCCTGTGTGCCACTGTGGCAGCCCCTTTCGACTATAAAAGGAGTCCCATGGCATACTGGAGAAGGATTCGGCTCTTTCGAACCACACACTCACCACAGCTAGTTCGAGAGCTCAAGAACTCTCTGAAATACACCCACCAAAGCAGGACTAGGGTTTTACGCATCCTCGCGGCCCGAACCTGGGTAAACGATCCTCGTGCTGGTTGCTAATCCTGCTCTTCTCGCAACCCCGCGCCCCGGCAACCGTAGTAGGGATTCTTGTGATCCCATAGGTGTCGTTCCACACCGACAGCAACCGTTTTCGAGGGTAGAGTATTCAACCCAAATTTATTGATTCAACACGAGGGGAGCCAAAGAATATTCTCACGTATTAGCAGCTGAGTTGTCAATTCAACCACACCTGAAAGACTTAATATCTACAACAAAATATTTAGTAGCAAAGTAGTATGGAAGTAACGGTAATGGTGGCAAAAGTAAGAGTAGCAGTTTCGTAGCAATTGTAACAATGGCAACGGAAAAGTAATGAAGAAAAGATCAATATGGAATGAACTCGTATGCAATGGATCAATGATGGATAATTATGTCGGATGACATTCATCATGCAACAGTTATAACATAGGGTGACACAGAACTAGCTCCAATTCATCAATATAGTGTAAGCATGTATTCCGAATATAGGCATACGTTCTTATGGAAAAGAACTTGCATGACATCTTTTGTCCTACCCTCCCGTGGAAGCGGGGTCCTATTGGAAACTAAGGGATATTAAGGCCTCCTTTTAATAGAGAACTGGACCAAAGCATTAGCACTTATGTGGCACCCCGCTCCACATGGAGCAGGGGGCCTCCGCACGTCAGCCCAGGATAACACCTGACGCACGACAGGTCCATGATACAACATTCCAGGTACAAGGATATTCATCAATTACATGACATAGAACAGTACATCATGGACGATTACAATGTGTGGCATAGCTCTACGGCTATCTAAATGGCAGCGGAAGTCTTGGTTTGGCAGATCGATGACTCTGGCTGGGCTCCACAACTCACAGGACTGGCAAGATTACGATCTAGCATGACAGAACAAGCGAACAATTTGGGCACAACCTACAAAACTGGCATGACACGCCAGGTCAGTACATTGAATGTACTTGCAAGACAACCAAATACATAGCATCCAAAGAAACAGATGACAAAGCAGGAACCAAGCATATGCAACAGTCTACTTCAACACAACTTCTAAGCATGGCATGATATTAACTAGAATCATAAATCAAACTAAGCATAAACAACATCATAGCATCTACTAGCGTGGCATATCAAACTTACTTCTAGCAAGCAACGGCAAAGCATAGCATATCGAAACATGGCATGGCGTCGTGAAACTATGCTGGAAATAAACTACCGGTTACCTCCCGTGAAGACATGTTGTATTAACCTTATGCAACAATCACTTACTTTGCCACGGCTCCTCGGAGCACACGCATGACTTACCGAGACCTCGTCTCGGGGTCATATCAACACATCATCGTGAATTCTCACGATTTTCCCGTAGTCCAAGTCACCACATGATTTAACACATCTTAGTTATCACACAAGTTATTAGCAGATTTCTCCTCCATTTCGACCAAGACCCGATAGTGTGACCTACTACGAACTTGTGCCCATGACCGAGGATGTGGCTATCGATAGATTAAACACACACTCTGCAGAGGTAGCGCACTATACCCACACCACGGAAGCCATGGCCTCGCACTCCCATACGTGTGGGCCACGACGTTCCGACAAAACCAACCTACTGCCATGACACTCTCCCGGCCACTCCGACCAACACCCCTATTTGGGTTCAGTCCTGGGTGGCCCCATGCCTACCAAAGGCACCAACGGCCACCGTCGTGGCAAAAAAAAAAACGGTCCCAAATGGGGACATGAGCTCAAAAACAAACCTGGGCACACAAGGCTTATGTCCGCCTACCTGATCAGGGTAACGCGCGCCCATAACCTTCCCTCGTTGGAGGCACCGGCGAGAGGCATGACAATAGACCCAGCTAGGACCTCCCATAAAGGTAAATGTGGTTGCACTGGAGAAAGCTCGAATTGGTGGCACTATGACTCGATCCCATCGATGACGGAGGAGGTTTATTATTAATTCATGTTATCATCAATTATTATGAGCATATTTAACAAGGATGCAACAATGAACATGCAGCAAACAATTGCATTAACAAATATCAGGCTTTTCCAGGGAACCATTATAGCATAATAAACATGACAATACCGGATACTAGCTTATTGGCGGTGCAACAAAATCATCATAACATCAAAACTACTGGCATAAAACTAACCAAAGCACGAGTATGATATTATCGACAACAATATAACTAGCGTGGCAAAAGCTATCATGAAAGGCAAGCATGATGTGACAAGCAGTACTAACATATAGCACAACTGAAATAACGGCATACGAAACAGACAAAAACTAATGCAACTAAGCACACACACGAGGTACCAGCAAATTCAACATGCAAGTTCGGGGCTCATGATAATAGGTTGGATTGCCTGGGGGTCGACAAATACTTCGGGAAGATGTGCGGAACAATCGCGGAAAGATTTGTCGAAAACAGTTCTCTCTTAGAGGGGGCTGTTTACGGGCAAGGGCAAAATGGTCATTTTTCACTGTGTGAAAACATTATTAAAATGATACCAAAGGAAAGAGCTCGATGAACAGAGAACGTGAGCGTTGGAATCACCTCAATCGGAGTTACGGTTGTCGAGATACGAAGGGTTGAAGCTCAGGGACCGGAATTTTTTTCAGCAAACAGGCCCCTCGAGGAAAAACTGAACGCGCCTTTGGGCCGAATACATTTTCTGCAAAGAGAAACATATTTTGAGCCGAAGTGCAAAGCGAATATGCTTTCAGAACTAAGAAAGCGTATTTCAGGTAAAAGAGGAAGCAAATACGCTTTCATATATCGAAAACGCATATCCAAAATACGCTTCCACTTACAGATGCGGGCCCAGGGCGGGGTCAATGCCGAGACGCTGCCAGGTGGGGTCGCGCGGGGAGGGGCCTGCCTGGCCTGGCGTCTTCAACCTCCCACTCGTGCGCGCGCCTGGCAGAGGGAGGGGCTCGCCTCGACGGCGACTGCCGGCGACTCCGGCCACCGCAGACGACGACCGACCTACCCACGAGTTCAGGAGCGAGAGGCGCATCTCCGGGTGGTCTCCGTTGCCAGCGGGGAGGACTTGGAAAGGAGCAGCAAGGCTCGCGGCGGAAGTGGCTTCGGCCGCCGGCGAACATGGTGCTCCAGTGGGGGAACGGCGAGGCTGAGGCCAGGGGAGGCTCGCTGGACCTCAGGTGATGCCGTGGTGGAGGTGGAACGGCGAGGGGGACTCCTGGTCGCCGGAATCAGAGGGACCCGAGGCGGCGACTGCTACCTCTTGAGCATGCGTTGGTTTTCCCTTGAAGAGGAAAGGGTGATGCAGCAAAGTAGCGTAAGTATTTCCCTCAATTTTTGAGAACCAAGGTATCAATCCAGTAGGAGGCCACACGCAAGTCCCTCGTACCTACACAAACAAATAAGAACCTTGCAACCAACGCGATAAAGGGGTTGTCAATCCCTTCACGGCCACTTGCAAAAGTGAGATCTGATAGAGATGATAAGATAATATTTTTGGTATTTTTGTGATAAAGAGTGAAAGTAAAGATTGCAAAAATAAATGGCGCCAGAAAAAGCTAGTTGACGGGAGATTAATATAATGGAGAATAGACCCGGGGGCCATAGGTTTCACCAATGGCTTCTCTCAAGATAGCATGAGTATTACGGTGGGTGAACAAATTACTGTCGAGCAATTGATAAAATTGAGCATAGTTATGAGAATATCTAGGCATGATCATGTATATAGGCATCACGTCTGCAACAAGTAGACCGACTCCTGCCTGCATCTACTACTATTACTCCACACATCGACCGCTATCCAGCATGCATCTAGAGTATTAAGTTCATAAGAACAGAGTAACGCATTAGGCAAGATGACATGATGTAGAGGGATAAACTCAAGCAATATGATATAAACCCCATCTGTTTATCCTCGATGGCAACAACAATACGTGTCGTTTCCCCTACTGTCACTGGGATCGAGCACCGCATGATTGAACCCAAAGCTAAGCACTTCTCCTATTGCAAGAAAGATCAATCTAGTAGGCCAAACCAAACTGATAATTCGAAGAGACTTGCAAAGATAACCAATCATACATAAAAGAATTCAGAGAAGATTCAAAATTGTTCATAGATAATCTTGATCATAAACCCACAATTCATCGGATCTCGACAAACACAACGCAAAAAGAGTTACATCAAATAGATCTCCAAGAAGATCGAGGGGAACTTTGTATTAAGATCCAAAGAGAGAGAAGAAGCCATCTAGCTAATAACTATGGACCCGAAGGTCTGAGGTAAACTACTCACACATCATCGGAGAGGCTATGGTGTTGATGTAGAAGCCCTCCGTGATCGATGCCCCCTCCGGCGGAGCACCGGAAAAGGCCCCAAGATGGGCTCTCACGGGTACAGAAGGTTGCGGCGGTGGAAATAGGGTTTCGTGGTGCTCCTCGATGGTTTCGGCGTAAGTTGGCATATATAGGAGGAAGAAGTAGGTCGGTGGAGCTACGAGGGGCCCACGAGGGTGGGGGCGCGCCTCCCTGCCTCGTGGCCTCCTTGTTGATTGCTTGACGTCCACTCCAAGTCCTCTGGATCATGCTTGTTCCAAAAATCACGCTCCCGAAGGTTTCATTCCGTTTGGACTCCGTTTGTTATCCCTTTTCTGCGAAACACTGAAAGAGGCAATAAAACAGCAATTTGCACTGGGCCTTGGGTTAATAGGTTAGTCCCAAAAATAATATAAAAGTGTATAATGAAGCCCATTAAACATCCAAAACAGAATATATAATAGCATGGAGCAATCAAAAATTATAGATACGTTGGAGACGTATCAAGCATCCCCAAGCTTAATTGCTGCTTGTCCTCGAGTAGGTAAATGATAAAAATAGAATTTTTGATGTGGAATGCTACCTTGCATATTCTTCAATGTAATTTTCTTTATTGTGGCATGAATGTTCAGATCCGAAAGATTCAAGATAAAAGTTTAATATTGACATAAAAATAATAATACTTCAAGCATACTAACCAAGCAATTATGTCTTCTCAAAATAACATAGCCAAAGAAAGCTCATCCCTACAAAATCATATAGTTTGGCCATGCTTCATTTTCGTCACACAAGAATGCTCTCATCTTGCACAACCCCGATGACAAGCCAAGCAATTGTTTCATACTTTAGTAATCTCGAACTTTTTTCAACTTTCACGCAATACATGAGCGTGAGCCATGGATATAGCACTATGGGTGGAATAGAATAATAATGATGGGGGTTATGTGGAGAAGACAAAAAAGGAGAAAGTCTCACATTGACGTGGCTAATCAACGGGCTAGGGAGATGCCCATCAATTGATGTCAATGCAAGGAGTAGGGATTGCCATGCAACGGATACACTAGAGCTATAAATGTATGAAAGCTCAACAAAAGAAACTAAGTGGGTCTGCATCCAACTTGCTTGCTCACGAAGACCTAGGGTATTTGAGGAAGCCCAGTGTTGGAATATACAAGCCAAGTTCTATAATGAAAAATTCCCACTAGTATATGAAAGTGACAAAACAAGAGACTCTCTATCATAAAGATCATGGTGCTACTTTGAAGCACAAGTGTGGAAAAAGGATAGTAGCATTGTCCTTTTTTATTTCTCTTTTTTGGGGCCTTCTCTTTTTTTATTTGGCCTTTCTCTTTTTTTGGGACAATGCTCTATTAATGATGATCATCACACTTCTATTTATTTACAACTCAATGATTACAACTCGATACTAGAACAAAATATGACTCTATATGAATGCCTCCGGCGGCGTACCGGGAATGAATCAAGAGTGACATGTATGAAATAAGATGCATGGTGGCTGTGCACAAATATGATGTCAACTACATGATCATGCAAGGCAATATGACAAAGATGAACCGTGTCATGATAAACGGAACGGTGGAAGTTGCATGGCAATATATCTCGGAATGGCTATGAAAATGCCATAATAGGTAGGTATGGTGGCTGTTTTGAGGAAGATATAAGGAGGTTTATGTGTGATGGAGTGTATCGTAGCACGGGGTATGGATGCACCGGCGAACTTTGCACCAACTCTCAAGGTGAGAAAAGGCAATGCACGATACCGAAGAGGCTAGCAATGATGGAAGGTTGAGAGTGCGTATAATCCATGGACTCAACATTAGTCATAAAGAACTCACATACTTATTGCAAGAATCTACAAGTCATAAAAAACCAAGCACTACGCGCATGCTCCTAGGGGGATAGATTGGTAGGAAAAGACCATCGCTCATCCCCGACTGCCACTCATAAGGATGACAGTCAAAGAACACCTCATGTTTCAAATTTGTTACACAACGTTCACCATACGTGCATGCTACGGGACTTGCAAACTTCAACACAAGTATTTCTCAAATTCTCAACTACTCAACTAGCACAACTTTAATATCACTACCTCAATATCTCAAAACAATCATCAAGTATCAAACTTCTCTTAGTATTCAACGCACTTATATGAAAGTTTTTGTTATACTAATCTTGGATGCCTATCATATTAGGACTAATTTATAACCAAAGCAAATTACCATGCTGTTCTAAAGGACTCTCAAAATATATAAGTGAAGCATGAGAGATCAAATATTTCTATAAAATAGAACCACCGCCGTTCTCTAAAAGATATAAGTGAAGCACTAGAGCAAAAACTATATAGCTCAAAAGATATAAGTGAAGCACATAGAGTATTCTAATAAATTCTGATTAATGTGTGTCTCTCCCAAAAGGTGTGTACAGCAAGTATGATTGTGGTAAACTAAAAATCAAAGAGTCAAATCATACAAGATGCTCCAAGCAAAACACATATCATGTGGTGAATAAAAATATAGCTCCAAGTAAAGTTACCGATGGACGAAGACAAAAGAGGGGATGCCTTCCGGGGCATCCCCAAGCTTAGGCTTTTTGGTTGTCCTTGGATTTTACCTGGGGTGCCTTGGGCATCCCCAAACTTAGGCTCTTGCCACTCCTTGTTCCATAATCCATCAAATCTTTACCCAAAACTTGAAAACTTCACAACACAAAACTTAACAGAAAATCTCGTGAGCTCCGTTAGCGAAAGAAAACAAAACACCACTTTAAGGTACTGTAATGAACTAATTCTTTATTTGTATTGGTGTTAAACCTACTGTATTCCAACTTCTCTATGGTTCATAAATTCCATTACTAGCCATAGATTTATCAAAATAAGCAAACAACACACGAAAAACAGAATCTGTAAAAAACAGAACAGTCTGTAGTAATCTGTATCTAACGCAAACTTCTGTAACTGAGAAAACTCTACCAAAATAGGACGACCTACATAATTTGTTTATTGATATGCTGCAATTGGAATCAGTATTTTATCACGTTCTGGTGATTTTTAACAATTGTTTTTGTGAATAGAAAGTTTCTGATTTTTTCAGCAAGATCAAATAACTATCATCCAAGAAGATCCTATAGGTTTTACTTGGCACAAACACTAGTTAAAAAATAAAACCACATCTAACCAGAGGCTAGACCAAATATTTATTACTAAACAGAACCAAAAATATTGGGTTGTCTCCCAACAAGCGCTTTCCTTTAAAGCCTTTTTAGCTAGGCATTGAGATTTCAATGATGCTCACAAGAAAGACAAGAATTGAAGCACAAAGAGAGCATCACAAAACACGTGACAAACACATCTAAGTCTAACATACTTCCTATGCATAGGCATCTTATAGGCAAACAAATTATCAAGGCAAGCAAAAACTAGCATATGCAAGGAAGCGGAAAGAAACAATAGCAATCTCAACATAACGAGAGGTAATTTAGTAACATGAAAATTTCTACAATCATATTTTCCTCTCTCATAATAATTACATGTAGGATCATAAGCAAATTCAACAATATAGTTATCACAAAACATATTCTTAACACGATCCACATGTATGCAAATTTGACACTCTTCCAAAATAGTGGGATTAACACTAACTAAAGTCATGACCTCTCCAAACCCACTTTTATCAAAAATACCATAAGATCGAACATTCTCAAAATATGTGGGATCTAAAGTTGACAATCTTCCAAACCCACTTTCAATATTATTGCAAATACTATTATCAATCTCATATACATCATGGGGCTTAAATAAATTTTCAAGATCATAAGAAGAATCACCCCAATCATGATCATTGCAACAAGTAGTAAACATAGCAAAACTAGCATCCCCAAGCTTAGGGTTTTGCATATTATTAGCACAATTGACATTAAGAGAATTTATAATAACATCATTGCAATCATGATTTTCATCGAAGGAACTATCAAGTATGGGTGCAATAGCAACAATCTCATGTTTAACATAAGGAACTATGGCAAATTCATCTTCATAAATATTGGCATCATGGCCACAAGAATAGCAAGCATCATGTTCACCAAGGGATATTTCAATCAAATCATCGGAATCATAATTATCTATAGATTCACGCATATCATTATTTTCTTCAGAAGCAACAGTCATTCTTTAAATAAATTCTTTGACATAGAAATTATGAGCATAGTTTTCATAGCAATATTTAAGTATGTCAAAATTTTCAGATTTGTAGAGAGTAATATAATACTTTTCAATCAAAGAAGCAACTTCATAAGCACCCTTAAAAGCAACAAATTCTTCATTTTTTCCGATATCATAGTAACTATAAACACCCTTTGCATAAGAAGATAAGATTTCATTATCATTAAACTCACATAGGTAGGGGAGGTGTTTTTTAGGGTTCTTAGAGCAACAAGTAAAATCACAAATTTCACAAAGATTCCAAGCATAACACAACAATCTGTTCATTTGATCCCATAAGAGTCTCCCTTTTTCAGACAAACGGTGACGCACAAAATGAGCATGCTCATCTAAAGATTTCCCATCAACTATGCTAGTTGGGGTTTCAGCACGAGCGCATAAAGATCAAAGATGATCCAAGTAGAACACTTTAAGTGGATCCATATCAATAGATTTTTAGCAAGCAAAGATGCAAGCAAATAGAAGGCACAAGGAAACACAAACAAAGAAACATACGGGAGGAAGGCGAATGGAAAAGGGCAAATAAAACGGCAAGGGTGAAGTGGGGGAGAGGAAAACGAGAGGCAAATGTCAAATAATGTAATGCGAGGGATAAGAGTTTGTGATGGGTACTTGGTATGTCTTGACTTGTGTGCAGACTCCCCGGCAACGGTGCCAGAAATCCTTCTTGCTACCTCTTGAGCATGCGTTGGTATTCCCTTGAAGAGGAAAGGGTGATGCAGCAAAGTAGCGTAAGTATTTCCCTCAGTTTTTGAGAACCAAGGTATCAATCCAGTAGGAGGCCACACGCAAGTCCCTCGTACCTACACAAACAAATAAGAACCTTGCAACCAACGCGATAAAGGGGTTGTCAATCCCTTCACGGCCACTTGCAAAAGTGAGATTTGATAGAGATGATAAGATAATATTTTTGGTATTTTTATGATAAAGAGTGAAAGTAAAGATTGCAAAAATAAATGGCGCCAGTAATAGCTAGTTGACGGGAGATTGATATAATGGAGAATAGACCCGGGGGCCATAGGTTTCACTAGTGGCTTCTCTCAAGATAGCATAAGTATTGCGGTGGGTGAACAAATTACTGTCGAGCAATTGATAAAATTGAGCATAGTTATGAGAATATCTAGGCATGATCATGTATATAGGCATCAGATCCGCAACAAGTAGACCGACTCCTGCCTGCATCTACTACTATTACTCCACACATCGACCGCTATCCAGCATGCATCTAGAGTATTAAGTTCATAAGAACAGAGTAATGCATTAGGCAAGATGACATGATGTAGAGGGATAAACTCAAGCAATATGATATAAACCCCATCTTTTTATCCTCGATGGCAACAATACAATACGTGTCGTTTCCCCTACTGTCACTGGGATCGAGCACCGCATGATTGAACCCAAAGCTAAGCACTTCTCCTATTGTAAGAAAGATCAATCTAGTAGGCCAAACCAAACTGATAATTCGAAGAGACTTGCAAAGATAACCAATCATACATAAAAGAATTCAGAGAAGATTCAAATATTGTTCATAGATAATTTTGGTCATAAACCCACAATTCATCGGATCTCGACAAACGCACCACAAAAAGAGTTGCATCAAATAGATCTCCAAGAAGATCGAGGGGAACTTTGTATTGAGATCCAAAGAGAGAGAAGAAGCCATCTAGCTAATAACTATGGACCCGAAGGTCTGAGGTAAACTACTCACACATCATCGGAGAGGCTATGGTGTTGATGTAGAAGCCCTCCGTGATCGATGCCCCCTCCGGCGGAGCGCCGGAAAAGGCCCCAAGATGGGATCTCATGGGTACAGAAGGTTGCGGCGGTGGGAATACGGTTTCATGGTGCTCCTCGATGGTTTCGGGGTACGTAGGTATATATAGGAGGAAGAAGTAGGTCGGTGGAGCTACGAGGGGCCCACGAGGGTGGGGGTGCGCCTCCCTGCCCCGTGGCCTCCTTGTTGATTGCTTGACGTCCACTCCAAGTCCTATGGATCACGTTTGTTCCAAAAATGATGCTCCCGAAGGTTTCATTCCGTTTGGACTCCGTTTGGTATTCCTTTTCTGTGGAACACTGAAATAGGCAAAAAAATAGCAATTTGCACTGGGCCTTGGGTTAATAGGTTAGTCCCAAAAATAATATAAAACTGTATAATGAAGCCCATTAAACATCCAAAACAGAATATATAATAGCATGGAGGAATCAAAAATTATAGATACGTTGGAGACGTATCAGCGACCACGGCGGCGGTGGGGGTCAAAGAGGGGCTCTGGGCTCGGGGAGAGGCTCTGGGAGGGGGTTGTGGACCGCGATGAAGCTCGAGGCGTGCTTAAATAGCCGCGGGAAAGGCTCGAGAGGGAGGGGAGGAGGTGACACGCAGTGCGGCTACGTGTCCGTGCGCCGGCGACGCGCATGCGGCCAAGACTCACGGGAAGGGGCGGCAAGGCGACAAGGGGGACGCGGACGAGTGCCAGGAGGTTACGGAATCGGGCAACACTCGCGGACGAGAGGAGGAAGTGGACAGGAGCGAAGAAACGACGGCGCACACGGGCGCTCACTGTGTTCGGCGACGGCGATGGCTCAACGAGGAAGCAAACGAAGGGGAACGAGATCCAGGGGGAAGACAACATCGAGGGGGAGCTGTGTGACATGCTTGGACAAGCCAGAACCGGCCGGAGCGGTGCTGCTTTAGCCAACGGTGGCGAGACCACCGTTTTGGCCAGCATTGCCCGTGGTCACCACCGATAACACACGCTCTGGCCATCTACTTTAGGCCAAACCTTGTCATCAGTGGAGTCCTTCCAAGGCTCATTAAAGAAGAGGTGATGGCACGGGCAGAGGTGTAGGGAGCGGAGGGGAACAAGCTCGACAAGTTTGCTGTTGCAAACTTGGCCACATCTTGGTGATCTAACTGGTGGGATTAAGAACTAAACGTGATGTCTGGGAGGCTTAGGGAAGCTAAGACTATAGTCCTGGAAAGTTGGAAGGGATTTGGGCAAGTATTTAACATAGCTGCAGTGCGCCTGTCAAATATGGCCCAGAAAACAAATGAGGAATAAGCACTCACTAGGAGTGTTAGATAGAGCTGCCACTTGGCAAAGCTTGATGATTTGGTCATATGTAGATGCTGCAAAAAGATCATACCAAATGGAGTTTCCAAAGTGGTACTTGTTTCACCAGCATCACATCTGACCAGAAACTTGGAAAATTTCTAGGAAAAGATTGGCTAGATGAAATGAGACAAACTCTTGTGGAGGTGGATCATATGGATAGGAGAAGGCCTGGAAATATTTTCAGCCATAATGGAGCAAGATAAATTATACTTGCTTCACAAACTGAAATTTTGGATAGAAAACAAGAATTGCTCCTGTGCTCACATAGTTCAATGAAATGAACTGAATTTAGGTGGAGGCTAATGATTTGAGATACTTGAGAAGATGGCAAAGTTTCATCCCATTTGGAAACTCTATGAAGGTACTTCCTTCACCAAGTTGCAACCTGGTCAGAAACTTTGAAAAATTGCACAGGGATCTAGGAGGAAGGGATTGAGCTGATCTTTGGTCTCCATGGGTGATGTATCAAGGTTAATCACCCTGCCAAATTGCAGCTCAATTGGAATTAGGAATAAAGCACTTCCTGTGCAAAATTTCAGAGAAGGCAGAAACTTGCATTGGATCATGTGCCAAAGTTTGAACTGTAGAATCATAAGATTAGGATGGAACTAGTGAATATATAGCAAGGACAAGCTCCACAATTTATGTGGGAATTTTACCTGCTATAAAAATAGTAGTTCCTTTAGAAAATGGCAGGAATGCAATATTGGTATTAAATAGGAAAAGGCAATTTTCCTTATTTAATTATGGCCAATATATTTGCCAGAGCTTGGATTGGGCATAAATATCAAATCCACCAATTCACATGAATTTATGAGTTGGCTAACTATGCCTTTGAATTTTATTCCACAGAAATGCAAGAAAAGGAATAAATCATAATTCAAAAATATTGCATAGGACTTAGCAATATTTTTGCATATCCAGGGTTCAGAAAGGTAGAAGGGTCTCTAGGAACAGATGGGATGATCAACAGATCAAGGAAAATGATGACTCCTTTGTAATCACAAAGGCCACATTCAAATTCCAAAATTTTGGAATTAGGGTTTGAGAGGATTCGAGATGGTGCAGAAGAGGTCTTGCCCACTGACAAAGACATGAGCAACGTTTTGAAAGGTTGGAAATGACAAGAATCCTCAGAGTCATCCAGCAAACTCATGAGAAAAATTTGAAAATGGTTGCGAGGAAGGAATAACAGCACAAAAATTGATAACCCATATTTGGGGCTGTTACAACTCTTCCCCCCTTAAAAAGAATCTCGTCCTCGAGATTCCTAGGGTTACAACACAAATGAAAGGATAACCATTCAGGGGAAAAACCTCGGGGTAATTGTTTTAACCCTTTGGTTAAATTCAAACGAGTTGGGGCACCGATAATTGGTACACCCAGAGAGGCAAACCTGGTTATATCCACGACTAGGGGCATTCGAGATCAGACTCCCGAATTTTTTTTTGCTGGATGCACCCCAATGAACAGTGGTTTCACCTGCTGACACGTCGGTCCAGGGCCCACTGTCAGCCTCCTTCTTCTACCTCCGGCTTGCTGCTTCTCCTATGTTGCTGCTCCGCGTGCGGCTTGGCACAGCGCGCATCTAGCACCTAGGGCGATGAGGACCCTAGTGCCGTAGTGCGCGGCATGCATGGTGCCGGTGCAGCGAGCACTCACGTCGCGGGCCAGTGATACGTCTCCAACGTATCTATAATTTATGAAGTATTCATGCTATTATATTATCCATCTTAGATGTTTTATATGCATTTATATGCTATTTTATATGATTTTTGGGACTAACCTAGTAACATAGAGCCCAGTGCCAGTTTCTGTTTTTTCCTTGTTTTTGAGTTCTACAGAAAAGGAATACCAAATGGAGTCCAATTGACGTGCCCATTTTTGTTGATTTTTTATGGACGAAAAGAAGCCCCTGGAGCAAAAGAGTTGGGCCAGAAGAGTCCCGGGCTGTCCACGAGGGTGGGGGGCGCGCCCACCCCCCTGGGCGTGGGCCCCTGCCTCGTGGATGACTCGGAGACCCCCCTGACGTGAAACCAACGCCAAAACTTCCTATAAATACAAAAACCCCCAGAAAATAACCTAGATCGGAACTTCCGCTGCCACAAGCCTCTGTAGCCACGAGAAATCAATCTAGGCCCTCTCTGGCACCCTGCCGGAGGGGGCCATCATCACCGGAGGCCATGGAGGAGGATCCCAGAGGGGCCATCATCGCCATGAAGGCCAAGGACCAGAGGGAGAACCTCTCCCCACCTAGGGGGGAGGCCATGGAGGAGGAAGCACAAGGGGGAGAACCTCTCCTCCTCTCTCTCGGTGGCGCTGGAGTGCCATCGGGAGGGGAATCATCGCCGCGGTGATCGTCTTCATCAACATCACCATCATCATCACCATCCTCATCTCTTTTACGCGGTCCACTCTCCCGCACCCCGCTGTAATCCCTACTTGAACATGGTGCTTTATGCCACATATTATGATCCAATTATGTGTTGCCATCCTATGATGTTTTGAGTAGATATCTTTTGTCCTTGGGTTGATTGATGATCTAGATTGGTACGAGTTGTATGTTTTATTTTGGTGCTGTCCTATGGTGCCCTCCATGTCACGCAACCGTGAGGGATTCCCACTCTAGGGTGTTGCAATACGTTCATGATTCGCTTATAGTGGGTTGCTAGAGTGACAGAAGCTTAAACCCGAGTAAGGGAGTTGTTGCGTATGGGATAAAAGGGGACTTGATGCTTTAATGCTATGGTTGGGTTTTACCTTAATGATCTTTTGTAGTTGCGGATGCTTGCTAGAGTTCCAATCATAAGTGCATATGATCCAAGACGGGAAAGTATGTTAGCTTATGCCTCTCCCTCATATGAAATTGCAATGACGACTAACGGTCTTGTTAACAATTGCCTAGGATAATTCCGCACACCAATCCATCATTATTCCACACTCGCTAATTATAGTATTTAGTAATATATTCTAAATTTATGATAACAGCACCTACTTTTATGTTTTACCTCTCCGATACCATGCAAAGTTATCCTCTTCATACCCACAACGTAGTTTTATTTCTCATTTCTAGTTGGAAGCAAACGTTCGGTGTACGTAGAGTCGTATCAGTGGCAGATAGGACTTGAGAGAATATTGATCTTACCTTTAGCTCCTTGTGGGTTTGACACTCCATACTTATCACTTCCACCTTTGGGAATTGCTACGATGATTCCTTGCACTTGGGGATTATCAAGCTCTTTTCTGGCGCCGTTGCCGGGGAGCAATAGCATGGGGTTGATATTCTCGTGTGTGCTTGTTTGCTTTCTTCACTAAGTTGATTTTGTTTTTCCATTTTGTTTCTGTTTAGTTGTGGGTGAAACATAAAAAAAATTAAAGAATGAAAATACAAAAAAAAATATTACTTGCCTATCATGCCTAAAAAGTTTTTCAAAAAGAGAAGTGATTGGAAAGTTATGCATTGAAGAAGTGAGGGTCGACCTTGAGCACTTGTGTTCATGCTCACGGAAACAATTTAGAATTTTTCATGGAAGTTTATCTGTAAATAATATCCCCTTGTGTATATCCATTGTATTATAAAAATAATGTGCCAAGCTTTGGTTTTAGGATGATTAGATTGCTTGTTTACTATGTGCAGAACAAAAAACAGAAACTTTGGCTGTAGTGCGTGATTTTACATTTTTTACTGGAAAGTCAAATGGGTCTGAAATTTTTTGCACATTACTTATGGACAAATTTTTCAAATTTTAAAATTTATTTCATAATTTTGGGAGTTACAGAAGTTTACTAAACTTCCAGGTTACTACAGACTGTCCTGTTTTTGGCAGATTCTGTTTTTCGCGTGTTGTTTGCTAATTTTGATGAATATATGGCTAGTATCGGGGGGTATGAACCATAGAGAAGTTGGAATACAGTAGGTTTAATACCAATATAAATAAAGAATGAGTTCATTATAGTACCTTAAAGTGGTAGTTTGCTTTATTACACTAACGGATCTCACAAAGTTTATGTTAAAGTTTTGTGTGGATGAAGTGTTTGAAGATCGAGGAACTATCAATATGAGAAGAATAAAGAGAGGCAAGAGTTCAAGCTTGGGGATGCCCAAGGCACCCCAAGTAAATTTTTCAAAGGATACTCAAGCATCTAAGCTTGGGGATGCCCCGGTTGGCATCCCGTCTTTCTTATTCAACAAATATCGGTATACCTCAGTTTTTGTTTTGTTCACATGATTTGTGTCCTTTGTGTTTTTGTTTTTCCTTTAAGAACCAAGCTAGTATGAGATAGCCCTTCATTGAGTTATATAATACTTCATGTGCTTCACTTATATCTTTTAAGTATGATCTTATAGAATTGCTCTTTGTGCTTCACTTAAATCATTTGAGTATGGTTTTATAGAATGCTTCGTGTGCTTCACTTATATATTTTGAGCTTGGATATTGGTTAGTCTATATTAATTAAAGAATGCTCCATGAAATTCACTTATATCTTTTGGAGTATGAATAATACTATCATCTAAAGCGGGTTTGGAAAAGTGTCAACTTTAGGAATTAGTGATCCCACTATTCCGAATGAGAGGAATTTTGCTTATGTGGAGAGTAGAAAAATTTCTATTCTTGTAGATCATGAAAAGAATGCTTTATGTGATGGTTATATTGTTGAATTCATTCATGATGCTACTGAAAATTATTATGAGGGAGGAATATATGCTTGTAGGAGTTGCAATAATATCAAGTTTCCTCTCTATGTGCTTAAAGTTTTGAAGTTATACTTGTTTTGCCTTCCTATGCTAGTTGATTCTTGTTCATATAAATTATGTGTTCACAAAATCCCTAGGTATAGGAAGTTGGTTAGATTCAAATGTGCTAGTCATATTCTTCATGATGCTCTCTTTATGTTTGAATTCTTATCTTTTATGTGAGCATCATTGAAATCATCATGCCTAGCTAAAAGGCATTAAAGAAAAGCGCTTGTTGGGAGACAACCCAATATTTACCCTTACTGTTTTTGTGTATTTACATGATTAAGCTACTGTAGTAATCATGTTTTATAGCTTTTGTTTCAATAAAGTACCAAGTAAGACCTTTGGGAAGACTTGGGTGAAAGTTAATGTGATCTTGCTGTAAAAAAACAGAAACTTTGCCTCACGAGATTACCTACCATTTTTTACAGAAGAGTGATTTTGAGTTGATTCTTTTTGCAGAAGATTAATAGACAAAGTCCTCACGTCCACCAATTTATTTCATAATTTTTGGAGTAGCAGAAGTATGGTGCTGTTCACATCATTACAGATTGTTCTGTTTCTGACAGATTCTGTTTTCATTGCATAGTTTGCTTCTTTTCTAGTTTCTATGGCTTATATTTCTCAATATAAATTGTAGAAATGATATGGTACAGTAGAAATTGTGTGGGAACAATTATGAACCTTGTCTTTGACAGTACCAAAGTGAATGGTTTACTCTTTATCATACTAACCTATCTCACGAAGTTTCGTTAAGTTTTGTGTGATTGAAGTTTTCAAGCTTTGGGTGAGATATCGATATGAGGAGAATAAGGAGTGAAAAGACCCTAAGCTTGGGGATTCCCAAGGCACCCCAAGGTAATATTCAAGGAAGACTCAAGCACCTAAGCTTGGGGATGCCCCCGAAGGCATCCCCTCTTTCGTCTTCAAAACTATCGGTATACCTTACTCGGAGCTATATTTTTATTCATCACATGATATGAGTTCTGCTTGGAGCGTATTTTCAATTTTACTTGATGTTTGAATAGAATCATTGGATCTGAAATCTTGAATGAACAAGAATCCTCCCATGGCTAGTTAATTATTTGACTACTCGGTGTTCTTCACTTATATCTTTTTGGAGTAGTTTGTCATTTAGTCACGTGCTTCACATATATCCTGTGAGTAAATGGTTGAATGAATTGAATATCATAAATCTGAATTTATATATGTTTCATATGCTTATACCATGGGGAGTAATGACTTCACACAGAATAAGTATAGGTAGTAAACTTATTGAAAGTTAGCAAACGCAGAATTGGTCACTTGAACAATTCATGAAAGAATATTGAAGGAAAAGAGATTTCACATATAAATATACTATCTTGGACATCTTTTGTAATTGTGAGCACTCATTAAAATATGACATGCTAAAAGGTTGATGTTGGACAAGGATGACAACTTAATGGGTTATGTTTTCCTATATCTGAAACGTTATATTGTCTTGGATCATCCAACATGTTGGGCTTGCCTTTCCCTCTCATGCTAGCCAAATTCTTTGCACCAAGTAGAATTACTACTTGTGCTTCCAAACATCCCTTAAACTAGTTTTGCCATGAGAGTCCGCCATACTACCTAAGGATTGAGTAAGATCCTTCAAGTAAGTTGTCATCGATGCATGCAATAAAAATTTCTCCTTAAATATGTATGATCTATTAGTGCGAAGAATAATGGGATAATTAGATTTATGCCCCTAGTTGTGTCCCACTCGTCTGTTTTACCCCTAATTCCCAAAAGTCACCGGTTCTGTCCAAATCACTTTGCTCCTCTTATGCTTTTGCCCTTTGACCGTTTGACCGTCAGTTTGAAAACTTCATAACTAATTCATACTAAATCCGAAAAATGCAAATAAGATACCAAAATGTTCAGAAAAACATCACCTATATGTCAGTGTCATTTGCATTCATGAAAAAAGTGTTGGAAAGTGCCCATCCGAGTTTTAGCTCTTATGCTACCACCATGAATAGTAAAATCTAAAAAAATTCAAAAATAATTTGGTGGCAAAGAATGACAAATGTTTTAAGTGCGTGCCAAGTTTCATCAGGGAATAACATTCGTGGGTGCCGCGGCAAAAAAAACAATCAGCACTCCAAAATAGATTATTTTTTTGCCACGACTTCCACGAATGTCGTTCCCTAATGAAACTTGGCAAGCACTTAGAACACTCGTCGTTCTTTGCCACCATATTTTTTTTGATTTTTTTGAATTGTTTTAGAGTTTACTATTCATGGTGGTTTCAAAAGAGCTAAAACTCGGATGTGCACTTTCCAACACTTTTTTCATGAATGCAAATGACACTGACATATAGGTGATATTTTTCTGAACATTTTGGTATCTTGTTTGCATTTTTTTGATTTTGTATGAATTAGTTATGAAGTTTTCAGGAAAGTTTATGATCTATACTTTAACATGTGAATAGCTTGTTACTTGCTCATTAAAAGTTTTATGAGATGAGCTACTGTTATGACATATAATGATGCTAGAAAAGGTGATTGAAATTATCATTGATCAAACTTGTGCACCTGCTAGCATTCACACTTCATAAATTATTTCTTTTATCATTCACCTACTCGAGGACGAGCAGGAATTAAGCTTGGGTATGCTGATACCTCTCCAACGTATCTATAATTTATGAAGTATTCATGCTATTATATTATCCATCTTAGATGTTTTATATGCATTTATATGCTATTTTATATGATTTTTGGGACTAACCTATTAACCTAGAGCCCAGTGCCAGTTTCTGTTTTTTCCTTGTTTTTGAGTTTTATAGAAAAGGAATACCAAATGGAGTCCAATTGACGTGCCAATTTTTGTTGAGTTTTTATGGACCAAAAGAAGCCCCTGGAGCAAAAGAGTTGGGCCAGAAGAGTCCCGGGATGTCCACGAGGGTGGGGGCGCGCCCACCCCCCTAGGCATGGGCCCCTGCCTCGTGGACGACTCGGAGACCCCCTGACGTGAAACCAACACCAAAAATTCCTATAAATACAGAAACCCCCAGAAAATAACCTAGATCGGAAGTTCCGCCGCCGCAAGCCTCTGTAGCCACGAGAAATCAATCTAGGCCCTCTCTGGCACCCTGCCGGAGGGGGCCATCATCACCGGAGGCCATGGAGGAGGATCCCGGAGGGGCCATCATCGCCATGAAGGCCAAGGACCAGAGGGAGAACCTCTCCCCACCTAGGGGGGAGGCCATGGAGGAGGAAGCACAAGGGGGAGAACCTCTCCTCCTCTCTCTCGGTGGTGACGGAGTGCCATCGGGAGGGGAATCATCGCCGCGGTGATCGTCTTCATCAACATCACCATCATCATCACCATCCTCATCTCTTTTACGCGGTCCACTCTCCCGCACCCCGCTGTAATCCCTACTTGAACATGGTGCTTTATGCCACATATTATGATCCAATGATGTGTTGCCATCCTATGATGTTTCGAGTAGATATCTTTTGTCCTTGGGTTGATTGATGATCTAGATTGGTACGAGTTGTACGTTTTATTTTGGTGCTGTCCTACGGTGCCCTCCGTGTCACGCAAGCGTGAGGGATTCCCACTCTAGGGTATTGCAATACGTTCATGATTCGCTTATAGTGGGTTGCTAGAGTGACAGAAGCTTAAACCCTAGTAAGGGAGTTGCTGCGTATGGGATAAAAGGGGACTTGATGCTTTAATGCTATGGTTGGGTTTTACCTTAATGATCTTTTGTAGTTGTGGAGGCTTGCTAGAGTTCCAATCATAAGTGCATATGATCCAAGACGGGAAAGTATGTTAGCTTATGCCTCTCCCTCATATGAAATTGCAATGACGACTACCTGTCTTGTTAACAATTTCCAAGGATAATTCCGCACACCGATCCATCATTATTCCACACTCGCTATTTATAGTATTTAGTAATATATTCTAACTTTATGATAACAGCACCTACTTTTATGTTTTAGCTCTCCGATACCATGCAAAGTTATCCTCTTCATACCCACAACGTAGTTTTATTTCTCGTTTCTAGTTGGAAGCAAACGTTCGGTGTACGTAGAGTCGTATCAGTGGCAGATAGGACTTGAGAGAATATTGATCTTACCTTTAGCTCCTTGTGGGTTCGACACTCGATACTTATCACTTCCACCTTTGGGAATTGCTACGATGATTCCTAGCACTTGGGGATTATCAGCCAGCACCTTGTCAGCACTGCTCGCGGATTCGCCTCCTGGACGCCGGTGATCGAGCGACGAGCGGTTCTCCTGGACCTCGCTCACCGTACACCGGGGTTGGGCTATAAAAGACGGTAGCGCAGCTCTCCTCCAACGCACAAACACAATGCCGCTCTACTACCTCTTTGGTTTGGGCGAGATCGAGCCGAGCCCCTTCGGCGAGGAGGTGTTCTTGGTGGCGCTGCGGTTTTTCCTCGCGGCGTTGCTGGGTACGATGATCGGCTCGTCGATCCTCCTGCTGATACTCATCATGAATGATCGGGCTTGGAACAACGCGCGTCTAGGTGCGGTGGCTCGAGATGTGGGAGAAGATGGTGCACTGCGTGGTCCTCCGCCACGCTTGATTCTCCGTCACTTTGCGTCGGCGGAGTAATCGCGTGCTGCGGTGGAACGGAGGTGGCGATCTACCTACGCCACGCAAGGCAGTGACGGTGGTGGTGGTGGCGTCTAGATGCAGATGAGGTGGCGGTACCAGCTCAGTTAACACACTGGGGTATGAGGAGAAATTTCATGGATTGCTCCATGGAAAATTTGGTGTCGAGGTAGAATTGGAGTTGAAATCTGTATTGGGGTAGATGTACTGGATCGAATGAAATAAGGTTGGCAGTGTTCCTCCGGAAATGAAATCGGGAAAAAGAATTAGAGAGGAGGAATTGCCAGACAGAAATGCCTCTGCGAGGCTCTGGATTGAAAATCCGGCACACGTGGTGTGCACAGATAGAGAGGGATATGTGACTTTGCATTCCTCCGAGGATTGCCCGAATGTACTCGTGGGTGAACCGGGTATACGTGCAGCATGCAGTATAATCTAAAATAGCAAACAGACAGAGACAATAAACATGCAACAAAAAAACATCAGACAAATCATACTAAAGTGTTTTAATACTAGTGGGTATATGTACTCTTGGTATACATATACCTACACCAGCGCACATTTTATTATAGACTCGAGACGAGTCAATGTTATTTAGTGTATGTGATCTACTAACGGAGACGTATCAGCCCCGTCCCCCGCTGTCCCTGGTTAGCGATGTGGCTCACGACACGCCCCCTCCTCCTCTGCATGGCGCGGACCTCGAGCCCAGGCGTGGGGCACCCCAACGTGACCCGCCGCACAGGGCGCCGGCGCGTGATGAAGCAAGCTGCCAGGTGGTGCAGCGGCCCCAAGGAGAAGTGCGCGTGCGCTTCCAGCGCCGCCGCGTCAAGACCGCGTGCCACCAGAAGCGGTGGCACGCGGGTGAGGGAGTCCTGGACTAAGGGGTCCTCGGGTGTCCGGCCTGTTATCCGTGGGCCAGACTGATGGGCTGTGAAGACATGAAGGCCGAAGACTGTACCCGTGTCCGGATTGGACTTTCCTTGGCGTGGAAGGCAAGCTTGGCGACCGGCTATGAAGATTCCTTCCTATGTAACCGACTCTATGTAACCCGAGATCCCCCCGGTGTCTATATAAACCAGAGGGTGTAGTCCGGAAAAGATATTCATTACCATAGTCATACAGGCTAGACTTCTAGGGTTTAGCCATTACGATCTCGTGGTAGATCAACTCTTGTAATACTCATATTCATCAAGATCAATCAAGCAGGAAGTAGGGTATTACCTCCATAGAGAGGGCCCAAACCTGGGTAAACATCGTGTCCCCATCTCCTGCAACCATCGACCTTAGACGCACAGTTCGGTACCCCCTATCCGAGATCCGCCGGTTTTGACACCGACATTGGTGCTTTCATTGAGAGTTCCTCTGTGCCGTCAAAAAAAGGATCGATGGCACCTTCGATCGTCTATAGTGACGCTGTCCAAGGAGAAACCTTCCTCCCCGGACAGATTTTTGTATTCGGTGGCTTCGTACTGCGGCCA
Organism: Triticum aestivum; assembly: GCF_018294505.1. NCBI lineage: Eukaryota > Viridiplantae > Streptophyta > Magnoliopsida > Poales > Poaceae > Triticum > Triticum aestivum. The sequence continues at coordinate 431,979,744 of NC_057808.1, forward strand.
ACTTGCTTGGCCACCTGGAGCAGATCGATAGCACGCCCCTGGCCACCAGGTCGGATTTGGAAGCTTGAACTACGTCACGGATATCCGTGGAGACTTGATCTTCAATGAATTTGAGACCGCGACGGTCGCTCCCCCTCGTTCCGATGAACATGACTTAAATCTGTCATCGGACCAAATCCAGGAGATGGTTCCTGTTGCTGCAACGGCCTTAGAACCGGAGCGGATCGTGCCATCCGAGGCCATAGAGTCCGCGGCATTGGAGCCGCACACAGACTCGACACCCTGCAATATTTGCGTCAACGGAACTCCGGACTCGTCTCCGGCTATAAGTTCCGAACCATGTACGCCTGCGGACACTGAGCTGGATTGGTTATCGATTTTCGAAATCAGCGCCGCAGACATCTTCCAGCACTCACCTTTGGGTGACGTGCTAAACATTTTAAAGAATTTGTCCCTGGAGAGGGGCTCATAGCCGAACTATGTCCGGTTCGAGCTGGAAGCTGATAATGGAGAATTTCGCTTCCCACCCGCCACCCACGTCATAGCCACTGTCGAGGACTTAACCGACATGCCTGATAATGGCTCCGAAGACATTGACGGTATAGACGACGATGCTGACAAGGAGCAAGGCCAAGACCCGCCAGTCACCAGATGCGGGACGGCCACCTCTTCGTATGATGTGTACATGGTTGATACACTTCAAAAAGCTGGCGACGATGACAAAGGAGATCCAGTTGAGAATAAACCTCCTGAGATACAGTCTAAGTACCGGCGCCCTAAGCGCCGCTCCAAGTCAAATTGCAACAACGCTCGCACCGGAGAAAAAAGTACTCCGGAAGATGCCAAATGCAATGAAGACCCTGTTGGAGCAAGATCCGAACAGGAGGAACAAGAAAACGGGCCAGCCAGCCCCGATGAACAGGCCCTGCCCAGCGACAACTCGGAGGACGACAACTACCTTCTGTCCTCTGAAGACGAGGTAAGCCTCGGTGATGAAGACTTCATCGTACCCGAAGAACCCCTCGAGCAGGAGCGCTTCAAGCGCAGGCTAATAGCTACCGCGAGGAGCCTGAAAAAGAAGCAGCAGCAGCTTCAAGCTGACCAAGACCTACTCAACGACAGATGGACCAAAGTCCTGGCCGCCGAAGAACACGGCCTTAGTGGCCCAGCCAAAAGCTACCCGAAGCATATATCGCTACCTCAGTCTGATGACGAGGCGTTGGGGACAGTACCATCATCACACAATGCGGCAGGTCATCGACACCTCTGTCTGGATAAAGAGGCAACTCCAGCCGAATACCAGACCGCCCCACCTCGCCGCAAAGACAAGAATAACATAGCTCATGGTTGTACTGACGACCTCTGACGGGACTCAGATAGTAGAGCAGGACACGCAAGATCGATCTATGGATCGCGAGGGCATGCGTCGACACGCAACAAGGGCTACCTATTCGGACGTGACAAACCTAGCCACGCCCGAGACGAAAACCGCAAATGGGCTCCTTCGGAGTTATGTCGCAGTGTGGCCCAACATAGAAGCGCCGCACACCCTCTTTGCTTCACTGATGAAGTAATGGATCACGAATTCCCCGAAGGATTCAAACCCGTCAATATTGAATTATACGATGGAGCAACCGATCCCACGGTATGGATAGAAGACTTTATCCTCCACATCCATATGGCGTGTGGAGATGACCTCCACGCCATCAAATACCTCCCACTAAAGCTAAAAGGGCTAGCTCGGCACTGGCTAAACAGCCTGCCTGAAAATTCCATAGGCAGCTGGGAAGACTTGGAAGAAGCCTTCCTTGACAACTTCCAAGGAACATATGTCCGGCCACCAGACGCCGATGACCTAAGCCACATTGTCCAGCAGCCCGGAGAATCAGCCAGGAAGCTCTGGACTCGGTTCTTCGTCAAAAAGAACCAAATCGTCGACTGTCCATACGCGGAAGCCCTTGCGGCCTTCAGACACAGCGTCCGGGACGAATGGCTAGCACGCCACCTCGGACAAGAGGGACCTAAATCCATGACAGCCCTTACTGCTCTAATGACCCGCTTTTGCGCGGGAGAAGACAGCTGCCTCGCTCGTAGAAGCAGCATCGCCAGCGACCCGGGCACTTCCGAAATCCGAGATGGCAAACACAACAGTCGCAATGATAACGAAAGATCATGTGACAAAGTGGTCAACACCGGATTCAGCAACCCCAAGCCCGGTCAACGAAAGAAACCATTCAAGGCAAACCGAGACAAACCATCCAACCTAGACAAGATATTGGATCGACCCTGCCAGATTCATGGCCACCCCGATAAACCAGCTAATCATACTAACAGAAACTGCTGGGTCTTTAAACAGGCCGGCAAGCTCAACGCTGAACACCAGGGGAAGAGGCCGCCAGGCGACAGGGACGACGGAGAGGTTCGCCAACAAAATACTGGGCGCCAGAAGCAATTTCCACCCGAGGATCAACTACTCCCGGAGCGAAAATAGCAGTCCGGCTTCCGCCGCCCACCTCGTACACCTGCAAAATTTGTGCCACGCATACATCACTACGCACTCGAGATACCATGGGCATTGGCGGAAGCACACTACGGACAAGCCCGCAAGCACCCCCGTAACATTTTTTATCCATTTTATTTTTATTTCTTCCTTCACTATCCCTTAAAAACAGGTGACGAACAGGACAAACATCTGAAACTGGCGCTATCGGAGTCCGGATCCGTACACTCACCTAAGGGGCTATTTCCATCAAGGATTCCCCCCGCCAAGGACTGGCGGCGCAGACGTGCGACAGGAGGTCCAAAATAACTTTTTGTAGACCGCACTCTCTATTTTGAGCCTATACTATGTCTGTTCCTCCGCCTTCGACCCCGAGCATGTCAAATAGCCGAGAGGATGGCTTTTATATATATAATAAGTAATCATTGGCATATCGCCCAGCTCCCAGTAAACAGTATCCGAATTAATCATCTATGTTGTTTCGCCACTGAATGCGGCTCCCATGGTTGTCTCATAGATATACCTTGGCATAACCTGCCAGGGGCTCGGTATGGGAACAAATGAGTTCCCAGCAAAAGCCCGAACAGCTCTACAGCGTACTTCGGCGTCGCAAGTTTGGCCTTATATGCATCAGCTCCGAATCATTGTCTTGGGTCAATAGTTGGGTTGCCCGGCTCCTGTGCTTGCTACCCTACGTTCTGCTCTATCGGCTAGGGTAGTAAAGGGAGAACTACTGCGATTGTGCTTCCGGTTCATCTGGTCAAGTACCTCAGTAGAGAAAGCTGAAAACTGACTGTCATGATGCGGCGAGAGCTGGTCAACCACTTGACGACTTATTGGAATCTTTAGCGATTCTCCGTGTCACACGAAGGATCTTTTTCAGATCAACTATGTAAGGCACCATACGCCGCATACATACTAGGGGCTATGTCGTAGTCCCACCATAAAACTCCTATGACTAAGTGAAAGCGTTAACGCCCTATAGTCCGATTGCCTGGTTCGCCGCATTATCACCTCCTTTATGGACCAAGACGTTGGATAAAGAGTGATTAAATGCTTTTCCGAACACCCCCGTACTTCCTACGAGGGGGCTGAGGCCGATGACTGGAAAACTTTCAGATTATATTAAAACGGCCGCACAGGAGGAATTCAAGCTTTCAAGCAAAACATAAAATAGAGTAACTATAAAGTGGTCTTTTACAATTCTCATACACCTCACTCGAACATTATGTTTTTCGAGCACTGACCCTCTATCAAGCGGGCGGCCTCCAGGACCTCTTCGAAATAATGCTCCGGTTCAGGACGGTCCTTTCCCTTGGGTGGACTCTTCGCCACAACATCGATGGCCTTCATCTTCCCCTAGAATGTCTTGACTCGGGCAAAAGCCATCCGTGCACCCTCAATACACGCCGATCGCTTCACGGCATCGATACGTGGCACCACGTCCACGAGCCTTTGCACCAAACCGAAGTAGCTATTCGGAACAGGATCGGTTGGCCACAACTGGATTATGACGTTCTTCATGGCAGCGCCGGATATCCTATGAAGTTCGGCCCATTGGGACATCTGTTCATTGAGCAACAGAGGGCGCTTTGATGCGCCAAACTGCGACCAAAAAAGCTTCTCCGTTGCATACCCATCTCGTGCTTGGTAATACTGCGCCGCATCGGAAGAACTCTTCGGTAGGTCTAAAAACTCGTCCGGAGAACTCCACACTTGGTTAAGCTGAGCATAGTTCGGATCACCGAACTTAGCTTGGAGCAGAAACGGCTTACCAGCCGCAATCTCCCTAGCTTGTCGGATCTCCCCACGGGTTGCTCTGGATTCCGACCGCGCTTCTCTCGCCTCTTGTAAGGCCTTGTCCAGTTCAGCCGTTAAGGCTTTACTCTCCTTGTCCAAAAATTCACAGCGGCCAGTAGCATTCTCCAGTTCGAGCGTCACCGTGGATATCTTCTCCTCGTCTTGGCGCCGTGCAGCTTGTTCGGCTTTTAACTCAGCTGATGCCTTTTCGGCAGCGGCATTGCTACACCGGGCCTGCTCCTTGGCCTGGGCTAGCTCTGCTCGAAGAACTTCAACGGCGGCAGCACCATCTGCAGCCACGCATATTCCAGCATACCGATTTTAGCATCATGCTTATACCACAAAAAATCTATGGGATTGCCCCAAATACATACCTTACGACTCGTCAAGACGCATATTGATTAACGCAAGGTCATCCCCTGCTACATCAAGCTTCCGCTGCAGCTCGGCAATATCCCTAATCTGGGAAGTAGCTAAGGGGGAAACAGCATGCGTTCCAGTTCATCAGATCAGTCCTTGAGTAACCCTTTTTGATCCTCTGATTCGCTTCCCAGTGGAAGCCAACCCGAGTCTTAGGGGCTACTACCTATACAAAGGTGCATCTTTGCAAATAAAACATAGCTGAAAATATTATATCACAAACCTCGAAGCCTTTTAGCAGGCTCATGAAGGCTTCATTCAATCCGCTTTTCGGGGACAAAATCTTCTCAACCACTGTACCCATCAAGGTACGCTGTTCTCTTGAGACAGATGCTTTTTGCAACATGTCCCGCAATATATCCGGAGCCTCTGGGTCTCCGAAAGCCGCTCTAGGAGCACCACCATCCTTTGAAGGAATCTGTTCACCCGTCTCCGGAATCACCGTTGGCTGCGAGCCAGACAGTCCGGGGCCTTTATTATCAGCCCCAGAATCTCGGACGGTCGTAGACCCGCCTTCGGGTACTGCCTCTTTTATTCCCTGCGTAACTTGTTGATCAAGAAGCACCCTCCGCGACGACACTTCAGAGTCATCCGCCTTATTGGGTGAGGAGGTTGGGGGAGGCATCTCGCTCTCCATCATCTCTGGGAGGAGACCTCCCGAAGAAGAGGATTGCCCAGAAACACTCTGCGCCGACCTGTAAAAATGCATGGACGCATTACGTATATCTTCGGTAAAGGCAAAGGAGCGGGACGCTATTAAAGTATTCCGGATTCACTTACGGTTTGGCCAAGGGCTTGTCCCCTAGTCGGAGCTGTTCAACGGTGTCGCTTTCCAAACTCAAGCCGCTCAATGGTGGCATCTTGCCCCTTTTGGGGGATGGCCCCTCCCAACCTTCGGAGGCGGCCCTTTTGCTCCTACTCGGAGAAGGGATGCTGGCTCCTCTTTCGCATCTATCTTCAGGCGAGGAAAGGTCGATTTCTCCGGACTCAGTATCCGACTTACTTCCGGAACAAAGGCCATCCCGGTTCTTTTCGCTCTCCTCTTTGCCCTCCCTTGCCGGCACCTGATATGGTGCCGAGGCCAGCATCCTTGTTAGCACAGGATTAGCTGAGTCTTCGGGAAGGGGAGCCGGACACCTAATCCGTTCCACCTTCTTTATCCAGCCCTGAAAAAGGATGATTCGGTCAGTATCTTGCCACTGGGTATCCGATTATGAGGTATTCGGCAAACGGGTGCTTACCGGGGTATCCGGATGATTACAGTCTTGGCCGACATCTTCGGTGGTGTCCGGCCATTGCCTTCGTTTCCCGAAGAATAATCTCCACATTCCTTCGTGCGTAGTGCCGAAGAAGTGCTGAAGAGTCCGCGGCCCTTCTGGATTGAACTCCCACAGGCAGAGAGGCTGTCGCTGGCACGGCAGGGTCCGACGAACCAGCATTACTTGAACAGCATTGACGATATTGATGTCCCTCTCAATGAGGCTTCGGATGCGACTTTGCAGAGTTCGCACCTCGTCCGTTGATCCCCAGTCCAACCCCTTATTAATCCACGACGCAAGCTGAATTGGGGGGCTAGATCGAAATGCAGGCGCAGCTGCCCACTTGGAGCCGCGGGGCTCGGTGATATAGAACCACCCCTGCTACCATAAATCAGAAGATTCAGCGAAGGATCCTTTCAGCCAAACAGCGCTGGCAAGCTTGCTCACTGTAGCACCACCGCGCTCAGCTTGCTCCCCCTCTATCACTTGCGGCTTCACATCGAAGGTCTTGAGCCACAAGCCGAAGTGCGGAGGAGTTCAGAGGAAGGCTTCGCACGTGATGATAAACGCCGAGATAAGAAGAATAGAGTCTGGGCCAGATCGTGAAAATCTAGCCCGTAATAGAACATGAGCCCTCGGACGAAGGGGTTAAGTGCAAACCCTAACCCGCGGAGGAAGTGGGACACGAACACGACCCTCTCACCAGATCTGGGGGTGGGAATAACCTGCCCCTCAGCAGGAAGCCGATGAAGGATTTCTGCGGTCAGATACCTCGCCACCCGAAGCTTTGCAATGTCTCCCTCCATGACAGAGGAAGCCACCCACTGGCCTTGACGGCTGGATCCGGACATGATTGGAGTTTGTGGCGATTGAAACCCGGGTGTTGGAACTCGAGGTAGCAAGGATTGAGGAGGAAGCAAGTGTGAAAGAAAAAGATGGGTATGTACCCCTATATAAAGGCCACGAATATCGAACGTCTCCTCCTGGGCCTCAAAAATTACTTATTCCCAAGGAGTTGTGCCCACGGGACGGTTGGGTTACCCACGTCCAGGCTGATAAGAATCCCTTAAAAAAGGGGAGATACTATCTCCGCTTGGATAAAACATGCCAATAAAACCACGTCTCGAGACGTGGGGCGACGGGCTAGCTAACAGTTCGAAAATAATGACCAAGCAGGCGTGGTGTCATATTACCAAAAAGTTGTCAGCGGATTGGACTCGTGAAATATTATATCCTCTGCGATTGTGTATACGGGTCCGGATACAATCATTACATCTGAAGACCATCTTGGAGTTCGGAAAGGGGAACCCGCCTTGCAATACCGAAGACAATCTGCGTGCCGGACTCCTCGGCATTGAAGCCAGGTTCAGGGGCTACTGAGGGAGTCCTGGACTAAGGGGTCCTCGGGCGTCCGGCCTATTATCCGTGGGGCGGACTGATGGGCTGTGAAGAGATGAAGGCCGAAGACTGTACCCGTGTCCGGATTGGACTTTCCTTGGCGTGGAAAGCAAGCTTGGCGACCGGCTATGAAGATTCCTTCCTATGTAACCGACTCTATGTAACCCTAGATCCTCCCGGTGTCTATATAAACCGGAGGGTGTAGTCCGGAAAAGATATTCATTACCAGAGTCATACATGCTAGACTTCTAGGGTTTGGCCATTACGATCTCGTGGTAGATCAACTCTTGTAATACTCATATTCATCAAGATCAATCAAGCAGGAAGTAGGGTATTACCTCCATAGAGAGGGCCTGAACCTGGGTAAACATCGTGTCCCCCGTCTCCTGCAACCATCGAGCACAGTTCGGGACCCCCTACCCGAGATCCGCCGATTTTGACACCGACAGCGGGCGCCAAGATCAAGTTTCCCCATGCGACCGGCCCCTGTGAGTGCGACAGGCTGCCGCGCTTTCACCCGGAGCTGCGCCGTCTCGTTTGGCCTGGCAAGTTCAAGCCGGATCTGCCTCCACGCTACGACGGCACTCGTGACCCCGTGGAATTTCTCCAGCTCTACGAGCTGAGCATCGAGGCGCCGAACGGCAACGACAAGGTCATGGCAAACTAGTTCCCCATGGCCCTCAAGGATGGCGTGCGTTCTTGGCTATTGAACCTCCCAGTGGGGTCGATCTCCTCCTGGGACGAGCTACGCAAGCACTTCATCGCTAACTTTCGGGGCACTCGCGACCGCGCTCCTGCAGCAGGCGACCTACAGCGCATAAAGCAGCAGCTGGGCGAGACCTTGCACAAGTACATACATCGCTTCACGAACATTTTCCTCAAGATACCGAAGGTGTCGGATGAGGCCATCATTTCGGCATTTTCTGATGGCGTCCAGGATGTCAAGATGAAGGAGGAGCTCGCCATACACAAGGAATTGTGTTCGGCTCTGGATATGTTCACCATGGCAGCCAGGTGCGCGAGGGTAGAGGAAGGTCGCCTCTCCCTCCTGGAGCTTCCAGAGGTCGATCCTAAAGAAAAGAAGGCCAAGGCTAAGGAAGTGAAACGTAGGGGCCCCGTTGTGCTAGCCGCGGAGCCCGAGATGAAGCACGGTCGTGACCATGATTAGCGCCAGGGGCAACCGCCCGTTTTGCGTCTTCCACAACGTCCATAGCCACAAAACCAACGACTGCGAGGAGCTCATGGCAATCCGTGACGGGTGCCTCGGCCGCCGTCCCGAGCGTAACGATCGCGGTTACGACTGTGGTGGTGGCCGCTGGGACAACCGCTATCCCCGCCAGGACTGGCACGACCAACCCCGTGAGGACCGCTGGCAGGGCCAACCTTGTGATGGACCCTGGCGATACCAACCTCGTGAGGACCGTCCTCAGGGCAATGCCGGCATCCCTCCGCTGCCGCCGCCGCCAAGGAGAAACAACGACAACCGCCAAGATGATGGGGCTGGGGGCTTCCAAGAGCCTCGTGCGGTCGCTTGCATCCTGGGTGGCGCTCAGGCTCCCGCCTCTCATCGTCTTCAAGCAGTTCGCTCGTGAGGTGAACACATCCCTTCCCAAGCTTGAGGCATCGCGTCCCCTCAGGTGGTCCAAGCACGCCATCACATTTGACTCCATGGACCAACTGAGGTGCCCAGCCGCCGCTGGCACGCTCCCGATGCTCTACACGCCAACCATCAGCAACGTCCTCGTCACCGAAACACTCATCGACGGTGGCGCGGGGCTCAACGGTCTTTCCGTTGAGACGTTTGAGATGCTCCAGGTGCCCTACGACCAGCTTCTACCTACCAAGCCATTCTCAGGGGTGACCGATGGCTCCATCGTTCCCATAGGGCAGATCCGCCTCCCTGTCATCTTCAGCAAGCACGAAAACTACCACACCGAGCTCATCGACTTCGACATCGCCCACATCGGCCTCCCGTACAATGCCATCCTCGAGTATCCGGCCCTCGGCAAGTTCATGGCAGCAACTCACCACAGCTATAATGTCCTCAAGATGCCAGGAAGTGGTGGTATCATCACGGTCGCCTGCGACGCGAAGGATGCGGTGTGCTCCCTCGAGCATGCCTATAAGGCTGTGGCGGTCGAGAACTCTGACGACGAGGGTGCCATCGTGCCTCCTGAGGCCCTCCCCAAGAAGAAGCGGCTCCTCCGCAAGGGCAGTCAGGAAGCTATGGCGCCTGCCGGTGGTGCCCCTGGCCCTGTGCCCTCTGCTGGGGCGCCTTTCCCCCTCGCATAGGAAGGCGCGCCCGGTGCCCCCTCAGGACAGGCTCGGGGGCTCTCATCTGGAGGGCCTCTGACCTGGCCGGCGTGATAAGGGAGACATTCAGGCACAACGTGGAGGCGTGTTCCGACTCGCGCCTCCGGGAGCAAGGCGCAAGGAGACAGGCGCTCAAGAGTTCATCACTAAGGCAATCGAGGAGCTTCAGGAGGCGCGAGTCATGCGTGGCGAGTGTCGCCCCAAACCATCGGGTGCAGTCGCGGCCCCTGACATGGGCGGCGGGCTGCGCGTCTGCGTCAACATCCTAGGTCTCAACAGGGCTACTTCACAGGGCCTCTTATGGTCGTCCCGTGTTGGCTGGAGTGGAGGCTACCCCTGCAGCTACGTCTGCATGCCGTTCGGCCTGCTGAACGTGGCCACCTCGTACCAGCGCTTCATGCAGGGAGCCTTGGCGGCCCACGAGGCGATGCACCAGGCGGTCCTGACGGAGGAGGCGCTGGACCCTCGCGAGCTCTCCGGGCCTCCAGAGCCTCCCGGGCCACAGGAGCCGACCAGCTCGTGAGGAGTGATCTCTGCAGCACGCGTCTTCAGCTACCCCAATGCTACTACAACGATGGTTCCAGGTGACTTTTTGGTTTGTTCAACTAAGGGCACCCCTTGGGCTACATCATTGAGGGAGTCCTGGACTAAGGGGTCCTCGGGCTTCCGGCATGTTAACCATGGGCCGGACTAATGGGCTGCAAAGATACGAAGACCGAAGACTGCACCTGTGTCTGGATAAGACTCTCCTTGGCGTGGAAGGCAAGCTTGGCGACCGATTATGTAGATTCCTTTCCTTGTAACCGACCTCGTATAACCCTAGATCTCTCCGGTGTCTATATAAACCGGAGAGCTTATTCCGGATAGGGAGAGACTCATTACCATAGTCATACAGGCTAGGCTTTTAGGGTTTAGCCATTACGATCTTGTGGTAGATCAACTCTTGTAATACTCATATTCATCAAGATCAATCAAGCAAGAAGTAGGGTATTACCTCCATAGAGAGGGCCCGAACCTGGGTAAACATCGTGTCCCCTGTCTCCTGTTACCATCGACCTTTGACGCACAGTTCGGGACCCCCTACCCGAGATCCGCCAGTTTTGACACCGACACTGGTGCTTTCATTGAGAGCTCCACTGTGCCGTCCCCAAAAGGTTTGATGGCCCCTTCAATCGTCAACGACAATGCTGTCCAAGGAGAAACCTTCCTCCCCGGACAGATCTTCATATTCGGTGGCTTCGCATTGCGGCCCAACTCGCTTGGCCGTCTGGAGCAGATCGACAGCTACGCCCCTGGCCATCAGGTCAGATTCGGGAGCTTGAACTACATCGCGGACGTCCGTGGAGACTTGATCCTCGCTGGATTCGAGACGGCGGCGATCGCTCCTGGTCACCCCGATGAACATGACCTAAATCTGTCATCGGACCGCATCCAGGAGATTGCTCCTGTAACTGCTTTGGTCGTAGATCCGGAGCATATTGCGCCATCCAAGGATGGGAGGCTCAACCCCACCGCGGAGGCCATAGATCCCACGGCGTTGGAGCCGAACATAGACCTAAAATCACACGACGTCTTTGTCACCGGAGCTCCGGACTCGTCTCTGGTCATAAATTCCGAGCCATGTGCATCTGCGGACCGCGAACTTGATCGCTTATCGATCTTTGAGTTTAGCGCCGTAGACATCTTCCAACACTCGCCCTTCGGCGATGTGCTAAACTCATTAAAGAATCTGTCCCTGAGCATCGCGCCTCGGGGGCTCTTACCGGACCTCGGGCCACTCACCTCCTGGCCTTGACCACAGCATCACTACCTGGCATACCAGCGACGGCCGAAGCTTGCCTGGGGACTGGGTCCTGTCGGCGTAGAGCACTAAGCTACTGTGAGAATAAAAGGGGGGAACAGTGCCCAAGCGAGAGACGCAAACTCAACATAAGTTAGGGACGCTAACATTAAGGCAAAAGTGTCACGATCTTTACACACCCCCGCGGGGCCCTTTATGATTTTTGCATAGGAATGAAACAAAAGAAAAGGACTACTTGAGGATCGCAACCCAGGGAACATCATCCACGACGCCTGGCCGGCGCCATTTCTCTCCTAAGCCCGAGCGTGGCGACGCGGCGGCTCGTAGCAGTCATCGCTTGAACTTGGTCCAGAGAAAGCGCCGCTGCTGCTGGAGGAATCACAGACAAGGCCATGGGCAAGTTCACCGCCAGGGGCCTCGCTGCCTCGCCGGCCTGAAGAGGGGTTGCCGTCTCGATCGCCACCCCTGGGGCAGCACTCCAGACATCGGTCGTCCTCTCTAAAGACCTTGAAGAAGAGCATCGACGCCCCGTCATACTCATAGTGGCTGGTGTGCCTCCCCTCCGAGTTGCAGGCGCGGGCGATCGCGCCCCATCCTTGGGTCATGAAGAAGTCGCCGGAGTTGACGGCCTCGACCCTCGCCTCTGAAGCTTGGCTGCAGCAGCCGTCGTGCTGCAGCCACAGCTTGACGGGCCCCTTCGACGGTATCTCCCCCGCCAGGGACTGCGGGAGCCGGATCCACGTGCGCGGCGGCATTGCCGTCCACACCACGAACTCGCGGGGCGTGCCGCACGCATTGGCTAGCGGGAAAGGTGGCCGCGCGGCCATCGCTTGGTCCTCCCCACGACTCCATCCCCCGCGACTTCCGCGGCTTCTCCCGTGGGCCAGGCCATGCGCGCGAACGTTCGTGCTGACGGGGAAACCCGGCGGGGCGCATTCTTGCCAGGGTCGCGCTGCCGTGGGCACGATGGTGGCCTCGCGAATGTAACCATGTTTTTCTTCAGCGGGAGCAACTCTGGTTCCGCCTGAGGAGCCTTTCCCTTCTTGGCGGCCGAGAACCTTCTCACTAGCGCCATGGATGCCCTAGTGAGATGGTGGCGCGACGAAGAAGAAGAAGGAGTGAGCAGCAAGGAGATGAAGATGGGCTGGGTGAGGGAGTCCTGGATTAGGGGGTCCCCAGGCGTCCGGGCTATGTGACGTGGGCCGGAGTAATGACCCGTGAAGATACAAGACGGAAGGCTTCCCCTCGTGTCCAGATGGGACTCTCCTTTGCATGGATGGCAAGCTTGGCGTTCGGATATGAAGATTCCTTTCTCTGTAAACCGACTCTATACAACCCTAGGCCCCTCTGGTGTCTATATAAACTAGAGGGTTTAGTCTATAGAGGCAATCATAACCATACAGGCTAGACGTCTAGGGTTTAGCCATTACGATCCCGAGGTAGATCAACTCTTGTAACCCCTATACTAATCAAAGTCAACCAAGCAGGAAGTAGGGTATTACCTCCGTTAAGAGGGCCCGAACCTGGGTAAACATCGTGTCCCTGCCTCTTGTTACCTTCGATCCTTAGACGCACAGTTCGGGACACCCTACCCGAGATCTGCCGGTTTTGACACCGACATTGGTGCTTTCATTGAGAGTTCCACTGTGTCGTCGTCGAAAGGCTCGATGGCTCCATCGATCATCTACAACAATGCTGCCGTGAGGGAGATTTTTCTCCCCGGCCAAATTTTTGGATTCGGCGGCTTCGCACTGCGGGCCAACTCGGTTGGCCACCTAGAGCAGATCGACAGCTACGCCCCTAGTCATCAGATCAGTTTTGGAAATCTGAACCATGTCGCTGATATCCGAGGAGACTTGATCTTCCAGGGGCTCACAGCCCCAACCGCCGCTCTGGCCTTAGATCCGGAGCACGTCACCTGGTCCGAAGACGGGATTCTAGAGCCTGCCGGACTCTCTACAGCTATAGAGCTTGATATTGGAGAACCGGAGGGGATAGCATCACCGGCAGGCTCGGAGTTACGTCAGGCTCCCTCTATGATCATAAAGCCGTACTCTTCTTCAGACACTAGCTCCGAACCCTCGAAGTCCGCATCATGTGAGCTCAGCCGGGGAACTTCTGTCCCGCCCAACTCCACGGACTCTCGCTTCCCCGCCCAAACCTCGCTCTTAAACGAGGCTTTGGACTTAATGCGATCCCTCGCCATCACAGAGGAATCGCTTCCGAATTGCGCCCAGCCCGGACTAGGGGCTGAAAGCAGGGAATTTTACTTCCCACCCACCACCCACCTCATATCCACTATCAAGGATTTAACCGACATGCCCGATTAAGCCTCTGAAGACATCGACGGTATGGACGACGATGCCGGAGAGGAGCAGGCCCAAAACCCGCCGTTCACCGGACGCTGGACGACCACTTCCTCATATGACGTGTACATGGTGGACACACCTAAAGAAGGCGACGGCGATGATGAGAAGGATCCAGTCGAGGATGAACCTCCTGAGATACCACCAAAGCGTCGACGTCAGCGGCGCCGCTCTAAGTCGCGTCGTGAAAAAGATAGCAATACCGGCACCGGAGACAATAATACTCCGGAGAACGCCGAAGACCAAGAAGCCCCCATTGAACCAGCATCCAAACAGGATGATTGGGAGGACGGGCAAGTTGACCCTGACGAACCAGCAGGGAACGAGGACTCGGAGGATAGCAACTATCTACCACTCTCCGAGGACAACGTGAGCCTCGGCGACGAAGATTTCATCGTGCCAGAGGAACCCCTTGAACAAGAGCGCTTTAAGCGCCAGCTAATAGCCACTGCAAGAAGCCTGAAAAAGAAGCAGCAGCAGCTTCAAGCTGATCAAGATCTGCTCAATGACAGAGGGACTAATGTCCTGGCAGCCGAGGAATACGGCCTCGAACGCCCAACTAAGAGTTACCCGAAGTGCAAGCTGCTACCCGAATTCGACGATGAGGCGCTGGAGCCCATACCACCAGCGCGTAACGCTGCTGACGGACCTGACCGGCCACCACGTGGCCGGGACAGGACGGCAACTCAAGCCGAACACCAGCCTGCACCACCTCGCCGTAAAGGCAGAGAAACAACAGCTCGGGGATACACCTATGACCTACGACAGGACCTGGAAAATAGAGCCGGTCAGACCAGATCAATCTACGGATCACGGGGGCGTGCCCCGGTGCGAGAAGGCGGCTATCAAGCCTAGCGCGACAAGCATAACCACGCCCGGACCGAAAATCGCATACGGACTTCATCCGAACTGCGTCGTGAGCCCGATACATAGGCGCCGCACACCCCCTATGCTTCACCGATGAGGTAATGGAGCACCATTTCCCAGAAGGGTTTAAACCCGTGAACATTGAAACATACGACGGCACAACAGATCTCGCAGTATGGAACGAAGATTTTCTTCTCCACATTCACATGGCCTGTGGTGATGATCTACACGCCATCAAATACCTTCCCCTAAAACTTAAGGGACCAGCTCGGCCCTGGTTAAACAGCCTCCCAGAAAACTTCATCGGTAGCTAGGAAGACATGGAAGATGCCTTTAGAGACAACTTCCAAGGCACTTACATGAGGCCTCCAGACGCTGATGACCTCAGTCATATAGTCCAGCAACCCGGAGAGTCAGCCAGAAAATTCTGGACCAGGTTCCTAATTAAAAAGAACCAGATTGTCGACTGTCCGGACGCCGAACCCTAGCGGCCTTTAAACACAGCATTCGCGACGAATGGCTCGCCCGACACCTCGACCTAGAGAAGCCGATGTCCATGGCATCCCTTACAGCACTCAAGACCCGCTTTTGCGTGGGTGAAGATAGATGGCTAGCCCGCAGCAGTAACAGTACAAGCGACCTTGGCACTTCCGAAGCCAGGAATAGCAACGGCAGGCCCCGACGCAACAAACACAAGTGTTGAAGCAACAATGACAATACCGAAGACACGACGGTCAACGCCGGATATAGTGGCTCCAAGTCCGGTCAGCAGAAGAAGCCATTCAAAAAAAACAGAGACGGCTCATCCCGCTTGGACCGAATACTCGATCGACCCTGCCAGATTCACGGCACCCCCGACAAGCCTGCCAACCATACCAACAGAAGTTGTTGGGTCTTTAAACAGGCTTGTAAGTTAAATACCGAACACAAGGAGAAAGGGTCGCCCAGCGAGGACGACGACGAGGAGCCTCGTCCACCGAACACAGGGGGACAGAAGAAATCCCCCCTCCCCGAAGAAAAAACGGTGAATATGATATACGTTACTCACATCCCCAAGAGGGAGCGCACGTGCGCGCTAAGGGACGTCTATGCGATAGAGCCAGTCGCCCCAAAATTCAACCCATGGTCAGCCTGTCCGATCACTTTCGATCGCAGAGACCATCCGACCAGTATCCGTCACAGAGGTTCGGCCACACTGGTCCTTGAGCCAATTATTGATGGATTCCACCCTACGCGAGTCCTCATGGACGGCGGCAACAACCTTAACCTGCTCTATCAGGATACAGTCCGCAAGATGGGTATTGATCCGTCAAGAATCAAGCCCACCAAAACTACCTTTAAAGGAGTATTACCTGGTGTAGAGGCCCGCTGCACGGGCTCAATCACATTGGAGGTCGTCTTCGGCTCGCCGGACAACTTCCGAAGCGAAGACTTGATCTTCGACATCGCCCCCTTCCGCAGTGGCTACCATGCACTGCTCGGACGAAACGCGTTTGCTCGCTTCAATGCGGTCCCACACTATGCCTATCTCAAACTCAAGATGCCCGGACCACGCGGTGTTATAACAGTCAATGGAAACATGGAACGCTCCCTCCGTACTGAGGAGCACACCGCGACCCTGGCAGCGGAAGTACAGGGCGGCCTTATCAAGCCAGATACTACATCGGCGGCCAAGCCCCGGCCCGGACACTATCAAACGAGTCCGGGCTACCCCGCAGCACGACAGTCCAGCTCGTCAGGAGCTTGATTAGCAATTCGGCCTCCGTCTCAGTCCCAACCGAATTGCGGCATATGTACCACATGTACATAACTACGCACTAAAGATACCATGGGCAAAGATGGAGGCATAATAAAGATGAAGTCCACAATACGGCTAGACCCGATCCGGACACTCATATTTCTTCTTCCTCTTATTTTTATTTTTTCCATATTCCTTACAACCCACATCACGTTTTCGACGGTACCAAGGGCCCTTTTCTGAGCCCATCATGAAAACCCGATCGTCGATCCTTTCGAAGGATAATACACCAAAGGGAAAAATAGCGTAGACGTGTGGCAGAGCATCTAAAGGGTCTTTAAAGATCAGCTCGTCCGTTTTCAGGACCCGCACACAGCTTTCCCTTGTGCTCGGCATGTAAAATAGCATTGTTGCTTATCACATTATTTGTACAAATACGTTTTGACGTATCAATCAGACCATAATGGAAACAGTTTCTAGCCCATACTGGCTTATTTCTTAATCTGCATTTCCCTGTTTTTTCGTCCGATTGTCATGTACACCTTGGTACGACTTAAATCGCCAGGGGCTCTTTTGAGCCATGTACATTTCTTAAACATAAAATAAGTCCGAACACTTTTACAGTACAATTCGGCGTCCCGAATATAGCATTATATGCATCGGCTCCGAATCATGTCTTTGGTCAATAGTTGGGTTGCCCGGCTCCTGTGGTTACTGCCTTACGTTCTGCTTGTTCGGCTAAGGTAGTAAAGGGAGAACTACTGCGATTGTGTTTCCGGTTCATCCGGAAAAACACCTCAGTAGAGAAAGCCGAAAACTGACTGTCATAATGCGGCGAGAGCTGGTCAGCTATTCGGTGACCAAGTATAAATCTATAGCAATTTTTTCTGCATTATGCGACAGGCCGGCCTTCACCCGGCCGGGCATCTACAGCACCCAAGTTTGGATAATCGAATAATACTAGGGGTTGCGCCTACACTCCCATTGTCAAACTCCTATGGCTAAGTGAGAGCGATAAAGCCACATAGTCCGGTTGCCTGGTTCGCCGCACTAACACCTCCTTCAAGGACCAAGTCGTTGGGTCAAGTGTGTTTAGATGCTATCCCGAACACCCTCGTACTACCTACGTAGGGGCTGAAGCCGACGACTGGCTAACTCTCAGATACCGTAAACGGCCGCACAGGAGGAAACATTTTAAAGTAAAACAAGCAACATATCATACATAAGCCTTGTTTCATAATACAAGTTCGGGCCACACGGATACATTCATTCAAAAATAATGTCCTTCGAACACTGGCCCTCTACAATGCGGGATCCTTCCAGGACGTCCTCGAAATACCGCTCCGGCGTGCGGTGCTCTTTGCCTGCGAGCGGTCCCTCGGTTGGAAGCTTGACGGCGTTCATCTTCGCCCACTGCACCTTGACACGGCGAAGGCCATCCGTGCACCTTTGATACAAACCGACCGCTTCACGGCATCAAGCCGGGGGTCCTAATCGGCTACGTATGGGAAGACAAAGTTCTCCATAAGTCCAAAATCTAGGAGAATACATAAGTCTTCCGGACCTTCCTTGGGATCATCATGGGCCACCGGGAAGTGGCCCAGGACGGAACACACATGAGGGTCCTCAGTCCGGCTCACCATGTTGGGAGTCGGTATGGCGAGAGGCCCACTAGCCGAGACACCGTCAGCGGTCAGCCATCACCCGTCACCCAAGGGAGTTGCTGAGCGCACCTGGAGCACGCCCATGGCGCCTTTGTAGTGAGCACCCTCCTCTGTCCGCGCAAGCTTGTCTAGGAGATTTTCAAGCGCCTTGCTTCCTCGCTGTCAACGCCCACGAGCTAGGAGCACACGTTCGCCTTAGAATCTTCGTCGTCTTCGTCTTCTGTCACCGGCAAACCTTCATCAAATGAGGCATCGTCGGTCACTGTCAAGTTCATACGAATACACCAACCGCCTCCCAGCAAGCTCCTCCCCATTTCCCCCATTTTTCTGCCCTTGATTGCATGCTCTAGCGCCTCTCATCTTGGGAGCTGACCTACGGCGAGGATCATGTCGCTCTCTGCTCGTGCTCATGATCACCGGGCATGCTGTTCTGCCACTGTCTCGGACTTTGCCGCCGACGTCGATTCCAAAAATGCATTGATGCACACGCACCAGAGTTGCTCACAGGAATACATGCCTTTGATCATCCTCCGTTGCTCGTCGTGCTACTCTTTGCAGCTTGGAGGCGTAAGAGCAGGCCATGTCAGTCTTTGACCGCCCTCCGGTCTCCCTCCTGCGACCTATCCAACCTCCTTTCTTTAATGGCGAGCTCGCGGACTGTGGCCTATAAGATAGAGATCACCCCTTCTCTCACCCTAACCTATTTTCGACTACTCCAAATTTCCCATATCCAATCTAGCACAAATACCTTGTCCCTAGCGCACCAGGATGAGCACCCCCTCGCCTTCGTTTTTGGCATCGATCGGGAGGAGCAGCAAGCGGATCGTCCGGCCCCTTCTGGGCACATATGGACATGGCGCTGGAGATGGTTGCGCAGATGGACGCATAGGGCAACCAACTCATTTTGGCCTCGACGCCAACACCATCGCACATGTTCCCGCCCAAGGTTGGCAGACGCTGACAGGCGGCCATGGCCTCCCCGTCGCGCAAGTGGACTTGAGAGAGGGCGCTCGCGGCTGCAACGACCGAAATCACCACACGAGGGTGGCCGCGGCCATGCCCGCGGTCCACCCGTCATGGGCCGCCGATGCGACACGCCTGGATGCGAGCCGTCCGGGTAGATCGAACAACGCATAGAGCCCCAGGGAAGAACCCGCGCGCTGCCAACGCCTAACGAACGGTGCAGAGGACCTCCTCGCGCGCGGAGGCACCAAGGAGGCTGGTACTCCAACATCCTTTGTAGAAGTAATTACTCTAAAATAATATTTCTCTTTTGGTCGTGTGGAACGTGTTCATTGTTTGCATCATGTTATGCAGAGGCAGGACATTCACTCGGTGCCGTTGTATTAGGGGACAAAGCTAAGCTTAGTTCAAAGGTATGCAATCCACACCCAATATTCTTGCACAAAATTTTCAGCAGCATCTAACCTGTGCTGCTGCTCTCAGAGTACCATGCATCAATATACAGAAAAACTCGCACACACAAGACTTGCCTAGCCACCATTGACATTTACCATTCTCCTCTGGGCTCTGGCCAAATGACCTCGCTACACAGAGAGTGGAGACTGGACCTGCTGCCACATATCATCACTTTCACGGTTTCACATCAAACTGTTCGCCTATATCTAATGCTCTGCCCCAAACCTACATCGAAAACTGTTAAAACCTACTAGTAAATGTCACTACTGAGAGTCAGGTCATTATAAGGACCATGAAATTTCTACAAACACGACCAACAAACCTTCCGAGAATCTGGTCCTTTGGCATTTTTCAATCTTTTTCCTACAACACTTGTAAGATAAACCTGTAGCTTTTAAAATGATATATGCATGAAATGTGATGGATCAGGTCTAACTTTAACATTAGCTGTAGTTTGCTTCCTGCAAACCATCTTCATTTCTACATTTTCCAAATCCAATTTTGCTTAGCAAGCATACATTCTGCGACCATCTGTAATTCCTAGGACACCCTGCCTATATAGGCTGGCATACAGACGGCCAATTAAGCACATGATATCTATGAGATGGTTTTTGCCATCTTGCGCATTAGCCTTTCTCTAAAAGAAACATATTTTATTCAACGTGCCTTAGGAATTTCAACAGAGAGAGATCATACAATTGTTTTCTATTCTCTCCTACACAAAACTTCATCCATAAACCCACCTCAGCGCAAGTATATGCTTCATAGTCAAACTGAGCTTCTCCAGAACAAGCAATTTCAATTTTATGAAAGTAAACTGAAGACCAGATTAATGTTCAAAACAGATACAAACAGTTTCAAGTTTATGAAAGTAATCTGAAGAACAGATAAATGTTCAAAACAGCAACAAGAAACAATCCAACGAACTGAACTTGTAAACATCTGAAATTGTTTGCCACTTGATGCCTATGGACAGACACACATGGTCCTCGAGGATCATCACGATAAACGGCAGATTGAGGAATTGAGAACCTGGGACGATGCCATGGCCTATCCACAGCCCACCAATGCAGCTATGTCACGCAAGCTTCGATCGTAGGTGGCCATGGCAGCTGGTATGCGTACTCCGTGGCATGTCGCTTGTCCCGGAGCACGGCGTACTCTATGTCGTCCAGCAGGACACCAGCGAGGAGCTCGGCGTTGTCCTTGTGCAGAGCAAGAACAACGTTGTCTCCGACCGTCCAGTAGGCGACCCGTTTGGTGCTCCCTGCGAAATAGATGGGGGCCAACTCCCTGTCGCGGCAGACTGGTGTGCTGCTACGTGCGGCGCCGGAGGTCCAGCCGCCGCCGGCGGACGAGAAGGCGCAGGCCCTGGCGTTGCGGTCCCCAAAGCGAAAGAGCGCGCACGTCACCCTGAAGTTTGTCAGGCTGATGCCCGCGGCCGCGTCCTCGTCCTCGCCGTCGAGGAGGAAAGCGCCCAGCATGTGGCAGCCGTGGAACCACGCCGAGCGAGGGATTTCCCTGAAGCATCGCCTCAGGGGATCGCAGATGAGGATGCCTGGCGCCAGCTCCGAGTGGAAGAGGAGCAGCAGGCCGCCCCGGATGTCGGCGAGCTCCCAGCCGCAATCGCCAAACTCCCCCCGCGGGAGGAAGTCGAGCGCGAGGTTCCGAGCGGCGACGGCGTCCGCCCTCGGCGAGGAAGAGGAGGAGGACGGGACGAATACGGGGTTAAGGCCAGGCGGACGCGGGTGGCCGTGGCGCTCGTTGACGCGGTAGTGGCCGACAACGTGGTCGGACGACGCGCCGGGCAGAGAGCCGAACCGGCGGAGGAAGCTGCCGCCGTCGCCCGCGATTACGTTGCGCCATCGCCTGCAGGTGCACGCGGCACGGATGAGGTGGGCAGGCGAGGGGAGGCGCAGGAACACCAGCTCGAGAAGCTCGCCCGGAATGGCTTCAATATCTCCCTCCCGCGCGGGTACCCGCCGGGAATTCTTGCGGCGGCGGCGGCGGCGGCGGCGGCGGGCGTCCCCCATGGCCGCCCGGATCTGTGGGATCTGGGTTTCGCCCACGAGAATGGATCACTCCGAACACGTTTTTCTTAACGGGCAAGGGTCTCGAAGGAAAAAAGGAAAGAAATTACAAACCAGTCATTACATCTTGCAAAGAGGACCCGGAACAAATGAGAGTAAAATGTATGCGCGGTCCTAATTATTTTACGAAAATGTCAAGTGAGTCCCAAATCTATGAAAAATGCATATCACAGTCTTAAATCTTTGTAAACGGTTCATTGGAGGTCCTATTGACCTCTGACCTGTGTTGACCGGCTAGCATGATGCTTTGACCACCGCCATGTAGGCATTATTTTGCACAGATCCCCTGTGTGAAGATGTGTCTTCTAATTTCATGGACCTTCTTCTCCGTGCATATGTCAGCCAGACCAAGCAGCATGGTGTGTCATTACGGACGTCGGAGTGGGTTCTCGGCTGGCGTGCCTGTTTATTGACGGCAGGAGGATGAACGGGCAACCCATTTGATTGCGGTATATATCCGCCCCATCCAGTCACGTCGCTCCGGTATTAAACAGACGCGAAGACCGGGACGCGGCGTGGCAGCGCTCTCGGCCGGTGTGTGTGATACGTCTCTGATATATCTATATTTTTTATTGTTCGTGCTATTATATTGTTATTGCCACATACTTTTGTTATCATTTACATTGTTCTATATTATTTTTCTGGACTAACATATTAATTTAGTGCTCAGTGTCAGTTGATGTTTTCTGCTTGTTTTTTGGTTTTACGGAAAATCAATACCTACGGAGGTCCAAGCACGATGCCAATTTTTGACAATTTTTTCTGGACCAAAAGAAACAGAGGAAGCTTCGGGAGTCGTCGAGAGGATGCTCGAGGGCCCCACAAGGGCAGGTGGCGCGGCTGGGGGTGGCAGCGCCACCCAGGCTTGTGGACCCCCGTGAGCCTCCATTTGATCTAATTCCTGGCCTATAAATTCCAAACCCTCGGAGCGAGACCCGAAACAATTTTATTGTCGATGCAAGCCTTTGTTCCGAAGCGTTCGCATATGGAGCCTTGTTCCGGAGTTTTGCCGTAGGGGAAAACCATTGGGGTGGCCATCTTCATCAACCTTGCTAACTCCATGATGGTGTGTGAGTAGTTCCTCCAGGACCTATGGGTCCATAGTAGTAGCTAGATGGCTCTCTCTCTCTCTCTCTCTCTCTCTCTCTCTCTCTCTCTCTCTCAGATCTTCAATATCATGTCCTCTTCTGAGATCATTCCGAATGTAATTCTTGTGGTGTGTTTGTTGGGATCCGATGAATTATAGATTTATAATCAGATTGTTCATTGATTTATATTGAATCTCTTGAAGTTTTTTGTTGCATAATTAAATAGCTATGTATGCTTTCCGATCTATTTGTCTGTTGGGGAACGTAGCATGCAATTTCAAAAAAATTCCTACGATCACGCAAGATCTATCTAGGAGATGCATAGCAACGAGAGGGGGAGAGTGTGTCCACGTACCTTCGTAGACCGAAAGCAGAAGTGTTAGTTTAACGCGGTTGATGTAGTCGAACGTCTTCTCAATTCAACCGATCAAGTACCGAATGTACATCACCTCCGAGTTCTGCACACGTTCAACTCGATGACGTCCCTCGAACTCTTGATCCAGCAAAGTGTCGAGGGAGAGTTTCGTCAGCACGACGCCGTGGTGACGGTGATGGTGAAGTGATCCGCGCAGGGCTTCGCCTAAGAACTACGACAATATGACCGGAGGAGTAAACGGTGGAGGGGGGCACCACACACGGCAAAGAACAATTGATGTGCCTTAGAGGTGCCCCCCGCCCCCGTATATAAAGGAGGGAGAGGGGAGGAGGCCGGCCTAGGGGCGCGCCAAGTGGGAGGAGTAGTCCCACTTGGGCTACTAGTCCAATTCGGCCCCCTTCCTTTTATCGGAGGGGGAAAGAGGGAAGGAGAGGGAGAAGGAGAAGGAAAAGGAAAGGGGGGCCGCGCCACCTCCCCTAGTCCAATTCGGATTCCTCCCTTGGGGGGGGCGCCACCCTTGTGGGCTGCCTTGCTATGGCCCATAGGGCCCATATCTTCCCCGGGGGGTTCCGGTAACCCCCTGGTACTCCGATACGTACCCGATACATTCTGAAACACTTTCGGTGTCCGAATACTATCATCCAATATATCAATCTTTATCTCTCATCATGTCCGTGATCTCATCCGGGACTCAGAACAATCTTCGGTCACCAAACACACATAACTAATAATACAAATCGTCATCGAACGTTAAGCGTGCGGACCCTACGGGTTCGAGAACTATGTAGACATGACCGAGACACCTCTCTGGTCAATAACCAGCAGCGGAACCTGGATGCTCATATTGGTTCCCACATATTCTACGAAGAACTTTATCTGTCAAACCGTAATGACAACATACGTCATTCCCTTTGTCATCGGTATGTTACTTGCCCGAGATTCGATCGTCGGTATCTTCTTACCTAGTTCAATCTCGTTACCAGCAAGTCTCTTTACTCATTCCGTAATGCATCATCCCACAACTAACCCATTAGTCACATTGCTTGCAAGGCTTATCATGATGTGCATTACCGAGAGGGCCCAAAGATACCTCTCCGATACTCTGAGTGACAAATCCTAATCTCGATCTATGCAAGCCCAACAAACACCTTCGGAGATACATGTAGAGCATCTTTATAATCACCCAGTTACGTTGTGACGTTCGATAGCACACAAGGTATTCCTCCGGTATTCGGCAGTTGCATAATCTCATAGTCAAAGGAATATGTATAAGTCATGAAGAAAGCAATAGCAATAAAACTTAACGATCATTATGCTAAGCTAACGGATGGGTCTTGTCCATCACATCATTCTCCTAATGATGTGACCCCATTCATCAAATGACAACACATGTCTATGGTTAGGAAACTTAACCATCTTTGATTAACGAGCTAGTCTAGTAGAGGCTTACTAGGGACACTGTGTTTTGTCTATGTATCCACAGATTGGGGCACCCCAGCTCAGAGGAACCGGTTTACCATGCATTGCCATCCCAGAGACCATGTCTTCTGGCAACACACAACATCTTGGTACAGAAAACGACCGCTTTATTGATGCTAGCGGATCAAAGTTTATATTACAACAGGTAGCGAGGCCAAGCGGCACACACAGTGCGGCTGAACAATATGTACATTATTTAGTGAACATAAAGGGGCCTCGATCATAACAACTACGCGGCAGCGGACCAACGTCATAGCGGAACTCCATAGCACAGGGACACCGATGTGGACACGATCTAGACTCGGACGGCACTCCTTTCCAACGAGACTTTCCTGAAATCTGGCATGGCATGCCAGGTCAGTACATTGAATGTACTTGCAAGCTCACAACAAACATAAACATAATGACAAACAATATCATGATAATTAACCAATTATTAATAATGCAACAAGATAGCCAACATGTTGTGATCATGCTCCTAAGAGAAAAATCTCTCGGACTGGCTTACCAACGGTGATCGCTCTTGGATCACAAACGTACCAACCTCAAGGTCTTAACTAGGGATATCTCGTGATCTTTCCGGCGACCACAACCACGACCAATATTTGGTCTCAAACGGTGATCCTTCTGGCGATCACAACCACGACCAACACTTGGTCTAAAACAACAAGATGACCTTTCCGCCATCATCAACAGTGCAAAGTTCATAACTTAGTGTGCAAGATTTATTAAACGTTGACCCATGGTGTGACCTACTTTCGAGCGTGTCCGTAACCGTGGACTCGGCTATCGATAGATTAATACACTCTGCAAAGGTAGCGCACTGTACCCACACCACGGAACCCATGGCCTCGCACTCCCATTTGGGTGGACCAACGGCATTTCGACGAAACCCCTCCATTGCCATGACACTCCCCCGGCCACTCCGACTCACTCCCCACTGGGCTAGTCCTGGGTGGCCCCGTGTCTACCAAAGACACAACGACCACCGTCGTTGCCAAAACATAAACAGTCCCACATGGGGACACGGTACCAAAATCTCAACAACGGGCACACAAGGTTATGTCTTCTTACGGGGCCAGGGTACCGCACACCCATAACCTTCCCTCGTTGGAGGCACCGACCAGAGGCATGACAACGGACCGAATAAAGGCCTTCCCATAAAGGCAAATGTGGTTGCACTGGGAAAAACTCGTTTCAGTGGCACCATGACCCGGTCAACGATGTATTCAAGTTGAGTTATTATCAGGTTCAACTTAAAGGGAAAATAACCGGTGTCATAGGATGCCATGAAATGCAACACTAACATATGCATCACATATCAACGGAAATGACTGAGTCAACTATATCCACACTAAGCATCAACAACTCATGACACTTCTCTGGTTAGGATTAAACCTTACTTTAAACAGAATCTTTCTAGCAAATTTATCATTTTTCTCATGCATGAAAAATAACTCCATATAATTATTTATATCCATAACTATATTACTCTTCCATAACAAAAATTATTTCTAGTTTCTTTACCAACTTAGTTAGCTTTAAACTTTATGTAAATCAAGCATATTAACTTAAACCAGCAACTAACAGAATATAAATAACATAATAGTGATTTAAATGCACGGATTAAATCATTCATTCAAGTAGGAAAATCACAAATATTGTAATGGCACCATGAAAATGTTGCTGTGGCTTGCCTTAGTGCAGATGAGGTTCACAAGCCTCCTGGTGATCCTCAAGACAAGCCTCACCCTCTGAAAATATTTATAAACACAAAAAGAAAACATCAAGAACCCTTCTGAAATTCACCAGAAAATCTAGACAGCAGGGAAAAATCCCATTTTTGGTGAGCTGCTAGATTTCTTTACAAATAACACAATGCAAAAAGAATCAATTCATTTGGACTTATGGTTAAAGAGTTTTGGCTGTTTGAAGCTCTCTGGAAAATATGAAATTTGAATTTAAATAAAAACAGACTGGGGGGTGACGTCGAAGGCGTAAAGCCTCAGGGCGCCACCACTCATACCGCTTCGCGCGCGTACTGAGTGGCTGACTAGTGGGCCCCGCTAGTCAGGTGAGGGGGGAGAGGGAGAAGGAAACAGAGGACGGCGCAGCTTCGCCGGAGCACACGCAGGCGACGACGGCTTCTTGGCCAAAACGAGAGGGAGGGATCGAGAGAGGAGACGGAGGCGCACCTGCCCGTACCCGTAGAGTAGCTAGGGGTGGTCGGATGGCGTCGGAATCAACCTCTCTAGCAGAGGCACAGAGCGGTGGTTGCCGGAGACGAAGACGACGGCGAACATAGGCGACTCCAGGGGCTCCAACCAGGCGGAACAACAGCAACGAAGAGTGGCGGAGGACCTGGAAGGGTTGCCCCGGCCTGGGAGGGGCTGGAGCTACGGAGACGACCCGAGGGGGTCGCCGGCAAGCTCGAGCTCGGGGACAGCGGCCGCGGCCTGCCCGGCCAGGCTACGGCTATCTACGAGATTGTGGAGTGTGTGGGAGGCGTGGATGGTGCTCGAGGAGGCTGGGGAGGGCTCCATTTATAGCCGAGCGTTGAGGGGGGTTCGGGCTCCGCCGGTGGACACCTGGACACGGCGCCCGGCGATGAACGGCGTCAGTGAGAGGGGAAGAAGGCGAGCAGCTCACGCGGGGACTGTGGGCGAACGGGGACGAGCACAAGGGCACTGGGGTGACGACGAGCACAGTGCGCACCGCACTGTTACATTGGCCGGACCGCGCCCGTGCTCGCTGCGGCGAGCTCCGGCGTCGGCGAGCGCCAGGAGGGAGTTAAGGGAGCTTGGACGAAGATTGTGGCGAAGTTTGGCAAGCTTAGGCAGTCGGGGCAGCGAGCACGCGAGCAACAAAAGCTCGGGCGCAACGCAGAGCGCGTCGACACGCAGGTTGGCATCATGTACACGTGTGGTCACCGCGTGAACTCTGCCCTCAGGCCAACCTAAGTCCCAATTTCATGTCTGGCTTGTTGTTCATGGTAGTTTTGAAGATTACCACGCTTTGGTTTGGACCCAGACGCAGTAGGATAGATTTCAACTGCCTGGTAAGTTTCTGATCAGTAACTTTGAGAGCTTACTGTGGTCAAATGGCTGGGAGTTGAGGGCTGGGCTTGGGAGGCTAGCAATCATCTACTAAGGTGATGATGCACAAGAAAAATTAGCCACAAAGGAGCAAGTAAAATGGTAGTTGTTGTAGAAACCACCATTTCTGTCCAGAACAGAAAATATTTTCTGTAGCAAAAATATTCCAACAAGTGATGAAATAATTTTGCTCAGGAAGGTGCCCTAGGGTTCAAAGAATATTTGTGAATTTTCTCAGATTTTTGTGGGCAAGAAAAATTGGCGTTGCTTTGAAGCACATTGAGCTAGCTAGGGTTTAAGAGAGGGAAATGAATATTTTTCATTTAAGAAAAATATTCCATATATTATTTTGAGGTGAACCAGAGAGGGAATGATGGTTAGAGAGGGAAATGGGACACTTGGGTGAAAGCCAAGGGGTACCCAAGTGTTTAAGTCCGTATGAAAAGATTCAAAACTCCAAATTTCAAATTCAAACCAACTGAAAATCAGGCAAGGAAAAGAGGGCAAAAACCAGGCTGTCACACACATGTATCAAGTTTCCGGTTAATACAATTCTAGCATGAATAATAAACATTTATCATGATATAAGGACATATAAATAACAACTTTATTATTGCCTCTAGGGCATATGTCCTTCAGTCTCCCACTTGCACTAGAGTCAATAATCTAGATTACATTGTAATGATTCTAACACCCATGGAGTCTTGGTGCTGATCATCTTTTGCTCGTGGAAGAGGCTTAGTCAACGGGTCTGCCACATTCAGATCTGTATGTATTTTGCAAATCTCTATGTCTCCCTCCTTGACTTGATCACGGATGGAGTTGAAGCGTCTCTTGATGTGTTTGGTTCTCTTGTGAAATCTGGATTCCTTCGCTAAGGCAATTACTCCAGTATTGTCACAAAAGATTTTTCATTGGACCCGATGCACTAGGTATTACACCTAGATCGGATATGAACTCCTTCATCCAGACTCCTTCATTCGCTTCTTCCAAAGCAGCTATGTACTCCGCTTCACACGTAGATCCCGCCACGACGCTTTGCTTGGAACTGCACCAAGTGACAGCTCCACCATTCAATATAAATATGTATCCGGTTTGCGACTTAGAGTCATCTAGATCAGTGTCAAAGCTAGCATCGATGTAACCATTTACAATGAGCTCTTTGTCACCCCATAAACGAGAAACATATCCTTAGTGCTTTTCAGGTACTTCAAGATGTTCTTGA
Organism: Triticum aestivum; assembly: GCF_018294505.1. Lineage (NCBI taxonomy): Eukaryota > Viridiplantae > Streptophyta > Magnoliopsida > Poales > Poaceae > Triticum > Triticum aestivum. Next base: position 432,008,642 of record NC_057808.1, read on the forward strand.
CCGCTGTTCAGTGATCCACTCCTAGATTACTTTGGTACCTCCCTGCTAAACTTAGTGCTTTTCAGGCATTGAGTCTGACTCAACTTCGCACCTTGTAACACAGGCAAGAACCCTTTCTTTGACTGATCCATTTTGAACTTCTTCAAAACTTTATCAAGGTAGTGAAAGTCCAATTAAGCGTCTTGATCTATCTCTATATATCTCGATGCCCAATATATAAGCAGCTGCACCGAGGTCTTTCATTGAAAAATTCTTATTCAAGTATCCTTTTATGCTATCCAGAAATTCTATATCATTTCCAATCAACAATATGTCATCCACATATAATATTAGAAATGCTATAGAGCTCCCACTCACTTTCTTGTAAATACTGGCTTCTCCGAAAGTGTGTATAAAACCATATGCTTTGATCACACTATCAAAGCGTATATTCCAACTCCGAGATGCTTGCACCAGTCCATAAATGGATCGCTGGAGCTTGCACACTTTGTTAGCACCTTTAGGATCGACAAAACCTTCTGGTTGCATCATATACAACTCTTCTTTAATAAATCTATTAAGGAATGCAGTTTTGACATCCATTTACCAGATTTCATAATCATGAAATGCGGCAATTGCTAACATGATTCAGACAGACTTAAGCATCGCTATGAGTGACAAGGTCTCATCGTAGTCAACTCCTTGAACTTGTCGAAAACCTTTTGCGAAAAGTCAAGCTTTGTAGATAGTAACATTACCATCAGCGCCAGTGTTCTTCTTGAAGATCCATTTATTCTCTATGTCTTGCCGATCATCGGGCAAGTCCACCAAAGTCCACACTTTGTTCTCATACATGGATCCCATCTCAGATTTCATGGCTTGAAGCCGTTTCGCGGAATCTGGGCTCATCATCGCTTCCTCATAGTTTGTAGGTTCGTCATGGTCTAGTAACATGACTTCCAGTACAGGATTACTGTACCACTCTGGTGCGGAACCTACTTTGGTTGACCTACGAGGTTCGGTAGTAATTTGATCTGAAGTTTCATGATCATCATCATTAACTTCCTCACTAGTTGGTGTAGGCATCACGGGCACGGTTTTCTATGATGAGCTACTTTCCAATTTGAGAGAAGGTACAATTACCTCATCAAGTTCTACTTTCCTCCCACTCACTTCTTTCGAGAGAAATTCCTTCTCTAGAAAGGATCCATTCTTAGCAACAAAGATATTGCCTTCGGATCTGTGATAGAAGGTGTACCCAACAGTTTCTTTTTGGTATCCTATGAAGACGCAATTCTCCGCTTTGGGTTCGAGCTTATCAGGCTGAAGCTTTTTTACATAAGCATCGCAACCCCAAACTTTAAGAAACGACAGCTTAGGTTTCTTGCCAAACCACAGTTCATACGGTGTCATCTCAACGGATTTAGATGGTGCCCTATTTAATGTGAATGCAGCTGTCTCTAATGCATAACCCCAAAACGAAAGTGGTAAATCGCTAAGAGACATCATAGATTGCACCATATCTAATAAAGTACGGTTACGATGTTCGGACACACCATTACATTGTGGTGTTCCAGGTGGCGTGAGTTGTGAAACTATTCCACATTGTTTTAAATGAAGGCCAAACTCGTAACTCAAATATTCGCCTCCGCGATCAGATCGTAGAAACTTTATTTTCTTGTTACGATGATTTTCCACTTCACTCTGAAATTCTTTGAACTTTTCAAATGTTTCAGACTTGTGTTTCATTAAGTAGAAATACCCATATCTGCTCAAATCATCTGTGAAGGTTAGAAAATAACGATTCCCTGTCGGTGTGAAACGACACCTATGGGATCACAAGAATCCCTACTATGGTTGCCGGGGCGCGGGGTTGCAAGAAGAGCAGGATCAGTAGCTAGCACAAGAATCGTTTACCCAGGTTCGGGCCGCAAGAATGCGTAAAACCCTAGTCCTGCTTTGGTGGGTGTATTTCAGAGAGTTCTTGAGCTCTTGAACTAGCTGTGGTGAGTGCGTGGTTCAAAAGAGCCGAATCCTTCTCCAGTATGCCATGGGCCTTCTTTTATAGTCGAAAGGGGCTGCCACTGTGGCACACAGGAGGTGGAAAGGCGTACAGTGCCCTGAGCTTATCGCTCGTATTACAGGACAAAACGCATTTAATGCGTAGCTTAGGTGTCCCCTTGCTTTATTGGGGACGGGGGCGAGGCCCTTCCCGTCCGTCGCCGCTCCTCCTCGCTTTGACACACGCCCTGGCCAGTGAGGCACGTGGTGCCATGTAGGCAGGCAGGCAGCTGAGGTGGCGCAGTGGCGGAGCCTTCATGAAGATCTGCATGCCGCCACGCAGGCGCTCGATGAGTTGGCCTGGGAGCTGCATGTTGCCACGCAGGTGCCTGCCCAGCTGGTTGGGCTGGCAGCTGCATGGGAACGACGGTGGAAGCTTGGTTGGCGCGGGCCTGGCGGTGGCCCTGCTGGCGTCCTTGGTGAGGGCCTTGCCGGGTGGCCCGGCAAGGGTCTTGCCGTGGCGCGCTGCCGTCCCCGGCGAGGGCCTTGCCGGGGGTCTGGTGGCCTTCCTCGGCGTGGATCTTGCCGAGGATCATCGCCTTCTAATCCTCATCTGATCTTGAATATGTCTTCACAAAGATCTACATGCCACCACGGAGGTGCCTCCCGAGCCCTGGCCCCACGTGGATGATGGCGTTGGGGACCGTGGGCTCAAGGGTGGCTCGCTCTGTTGGTGTGGGGCGAGCTGCCCCAGCAAGGGTCTTGCCGGTGCTGCTGAGGCTGCCCCGGCAAGGGTCTTGCCGGGGGAGCCTACTTCGTCCCTCTGCTCTTTGTGGTCTTGGCCTTGGTGTTGCTCTGATTGTCTTGGGCTTCGGTCTTACCTTGGCTCATCTCCCCTGTTCTGCTTGGTGTGACTGCGGGCGCGGCTCCGACTGCCCGTGCACAGGTAAAGGGGTACAAAAACGCACCCCTCTTTTTGTACACCGACAGGAGCCCCTGGGCCTGGGCCACACATAAGCGCAACACGTTGTTGGGCCTGGCCCAAAACGGTGCGCGGGTAGGCGGGGCGGTTTTTTACCGCGGTAAAACTTTTCGCGCGTTGCGCTTCCCACGACCCGCGCGCGCGGCGCGGTGTGGAGGGGTGTGTGTGACGTGGGCGGCATGCGTGGGGCGGTTTCCACACGCATGCGTCACATCGTAGTAAAGAGGCGGCTCGCGCCTTCCCCGTAAAAAGAGGGAGGCGTGGAGGCGCGGCTCATTTACTGAACGGGGCCGGGGCACGATCTTCAAGGCATCCACTCCCCACGATCACGGGGTGGGGAGAGGTCGCTTCCCCCGTCCCCTCGGTTCTGCACGTCCGGCACGCATCCTCCATGCACTTGGGGTGGCAAGCGGCGGAGGCGGGAAACCGGGCCGTCGCTGGTTGGGGAAACGGGTCGGTCCTGATTCCCTGCGCCTCTGGTGGCTGGATTAGTCGAGCGGGGCGGCCGAGCCCCGACCCCGCTCCTTTATAAGGAGGGGGAGGGGAGATGGCATCCCGCACTCTTCTGTCATCTATCTCCTCTTGCTTCTGCTTCTTCCTTTCACTCGCCATGGAGAAAGGGAATCCTGGTCCTTCGATGGTGGCGGCGAGGGTCGCCGCTCGACAATGCGTCCCTCCTCCTCCTGAGCCCGGGGTGGTGGAGCCGGCCACGAGGGGAAGGGGGAGGGGGCGAGGCCGGGGCAGAGGTCGCAGTGCTCGGGAAAGAGGAGGACCGGGCGGCGCGCCGGCTTCGCCCCCGCCAATGATGCCTTTTCCGGTGGAAGGCCATGTCGGAGACCAGCTCCGCGAGTTCTTCATCAGGCTGCGCCAGCCTCCGCGTCGCCGTCTTCGTCTTCCCACCCCGTTTGCTCGGGAGATGGAGCGTGACCGGCCCCAATCCCTCAGATTGCACATGAGGGGTTGCGGGAATGGGGGCACGCGGGTCGATGTCGACTTCCTGGCTCCTCGGGTCATGTACCTCCGTCGCGGGTGGAAGACGTTTGCTCGCATCCACAGCTTGACGGCGGGGCTCGTCCTCTACTTCAAATTAATGGAGGACGGCCTACTCCTCGTCAAGGTCTTCAGAGAGTTCGGGACTCGCCTAAAGTGCTGCGTGGAGAGCTCCTCCGATGGAGATTCCGACGATGGAAGCTCTTCCTCGAGCGAAAGTGATGAGGAGGATAGCGGGGCAGATGACGGGGATGAGTCCGACTAGCCGTCGGACGCCCCGCGCCTGGGCGGGTGCAGCAGCAGCAGCATCTGCACCTGGCCGCTCCTCTGGCAAGGTTTTGCTGGGGGCGGGGCCAGCTCCTTGAACTTCTCGAGGCCGTCTCCTTGGGCGGCTGGCGTCGGGAGGCTGCGGAAGAGGAAGAGGGCGGGCGGCAAGGCTGTCAACTCGGAGTACGCGGGCACCGACACCTTCATCGTGTCGGTCCTGCCGCCTCGTCTTCCAGCTCCTTTCCCGGCACCGTCATCACCGGCCCACCCGTGGGCGGCCACCGAGGTGTTCTCTTGGTGCCTTCTGCCGCTCGTACCTCGCCTAGGCGCCCCTTTTGCCCTCTCTCCTCCTTGACCTGCCTCCTGAGGAGAGGGACAAGAAAGGGATTACGGGCACCTTATCTCTTTTTTAGTTTGTAAGCCTGCGGGCCTTTGTTAAATTTAGAACTTGTAATCCCCTTGGTCATGTTTTTCATTTCGTACGAACTATACCTGTATGGGATGTTTTTAATGAAAAAGGGATGCTTGCCGGGTTTTTCGTTCATGGGTAAATCCCGCGACAAGGAGCGGATCCTTGTTATTGTTTAAGATAAACGTTTTTGGCCCGGCAACAGGCCTTGCCGTTCCCCCACTCCACTCGACCGTTCTCACGCTCTTGGCGGAGGCAGGGATGAAGTGGGCTTTAGGCTCCTCGTTCTACCTCCTTGCCGCCGCGGCTACAACCAAATCCGGACCCAGGAAATAATCCTTATGTATAGGAAAAAGGGGAGCACGGCAGCCTAGAGATAAAAACGAGGTTTCATATGCCCCAGTCTGGTTCCGAAATGCATGACAGAGGATAAAAAGACATCTGGATCTGCAGCCCCCCGGCAATCTCATCTTGCCGCGGTTGGATCCTTGTGCTCGCAGCCCCCGGCAACTCTGGTTTGCCGGGGTCGGGACGCCGGTCCGTTTCCTCCTTTTCAAGTAGCTCAGCAGAAGTGCTCATGTGCCCTGCGAACCAAAAGAGGACAGAAGAGAAACAGATAGACGCGCACTCGATCTCTAAGCTAGGGGTTAGTCGCCGCTAAGCACTATCAACCCTAACCAAGGAAGAGACTCGACCTAGCATGCATGCTATGACTTAGGGGGCCAGCGCTTCATTTATTTATGCTCAGGGTCTGCGCCTGGCTTTGTACAAAGGGTCACATGCCTTGCCGGCAAAGCTTGTACAAAAGGTTGCTTGCCTGGAGGCCCAGCAAGCCGCGCCTTATGGGTAAAACTTGCGAAGATGCTCGATGTTCCAGGAGTTGCTCACTGGGACGGCATCTTCGGTCTCCAGGCGGACTGCGCTGGGCCTGGTGACTCGTATTACCCGATAAGGGCCTTCCCACTTCGGCGTCAACTTGTTGGTATTCTTGGCCGACTGAACGCACCGAAGAACAAGGTCGCCTTCCTCAAAGCTTTGGGCATGAACCTTGCGGCTATGGTAGCGGCGCAAGGCTTGCTGGTAGCGCGCTCTTCCTCAAGGTGCGTCGCGTCATCTTGGCGCAACTGCTCTTGCTCAAACTCATCATAAGCGAGCACTCGAGGTGACCCGTATATGAGTTCCGTGGGGAGAACTGCTTCTGCCCCGTAGACCAGGGCAAAAGGTGTCTGGCTGGTGGCTCGATTTGGCGTCGTCCTGATCGACCAAAGAACCGCCGGCAACTCATCAATCCAGCGCCTTCCACTCTTGTGCAGCTTGTCAAAGGTCTTCGTTCTCAGGCCTCGCAACACTTGAACATTTGCCCTCTCCGCTTGGCCGTTGCTCCGTGGGTGTGCCACGGAAGCAAAACAGACCTTGCTACCGAGGTCTTGAATGTATTGCATGAAGGTGTGGCTTGTGAACTGCGTGCCGTTGTCGGTGATGACTCTGTTTGGCACACCAAAACGATAGACCAGTCCCTTGAAGAACTTGACGGCTGACTGAGCAGTCACCTTTCTCACTGCTTCCACCTCCGGCCACTTTGTGAACTTGTCGATTGCAACGTACAAGTACTCAAAGCCCCCGATAGCGCGGGGGAAAGGGCCCAGTATATCGAGTCCCCAGGCCGAGAATGGCCAGGAGAGAGGGATTGTTTGAAGGGCTTGAGCTGGTTGATGAAGCTTCTTTGAATGGAACTGACACGCTTCACACTTGGTTACTAGTGCCGTCGCATCCTGGAGGGCGGTGGGCCAGAAGAAACCTTGCCGGAACGCCTTTCCGGCAAGGGCCCTCGACCCTACGTGGGAGCCACATATGCCTCCATGTATCTCCGCCAACAGCTCCAGTCCTTCCTCCCGGGGGATGCACTTTAGTTTCACACCGTTCGGCCTTCTCCTGTACAGGACGTCATCGACGAACTGGTACAGGGCGGACCGACGGGCTACTTTCTCCGCTTCTTCCTGCTCCTCAGGAAGCTCCCCTGTTTGGAGGAATTGGACGGTATGATGTGCCCATGCCGGAGCCTGGGGCTCGACGGCGAGGACCAAAGGCATTTCTTCCGCCATGGGCGCGGTTGTCTCTATGGCCAGGGCTTGCCGCCCTGCCGGAGCCAGTTGCTCTTGGGCAGGCTCAGCGTCTGCGGCAGCACCCTTGCCGGCAGCCCCAGGGGGCTCGGTAGGAAAGTACTTGCCAGGACCTGACTTCCTCCGCTTGTTCTGCCCCGTTGATGGCCCGACGGATGGTTGAGTTAACCGGAGCAAAAAGGTACCTGGTTCCACAGGTAGCTTGAATGCAGCACGCTTTGACAGGTAATCGGCAATGTCGTTCTCCATTCAGGGGACGTGCTCCGCTTGAATACCGTCAAAGCGTTCCTCCAGCTTCCTCACCTCATCTACGTAGGCCTCCATCAATGGGCTCTGGTAATCCTTGTTGACCTGCCTAACAACAAGCTGCGAGTCACCCCTGATGATGAGCTTCTTAACCCCGAGGTCTGCCGCAATCCTGAGACCGGCGAGCAATCCCTCGTACTCAGCAGTGTTGTTGGTGGACATCTCCCTGGGGAAGTGCATCTGGATCACGTACTTGAGGTGCTCTCCGGTGGGCGCGACGAGCAGCACACCGGCACCGGCGCCTTGCAGCGAGAAAGCCCCATCAAAGTACATGATCCAGTCGCGGTCTGCTTCCTTGACGGGGAGAGTGGTCTCCTGGATTTCTTCGTCAGGCTTTGAGGTCCATTCTGCAATGAACTCTGCCAAGACTCTGCTCTGGATTGTCGAGGTACTTTCAAACTTCAAACCGAAACTTGATAGCTCCAAGGCCCATTCCACAATCCTTCCGGTTGCATCTGGGTTATGCAGTATCCATTGCAACGGGAGGCGGGTGACGACAGTGATCTCGTGGGCTTGGAAGTAATGACGCAGCTTCCTCGAGGCCATAAGGAGGCCGAAGAGCAATTTTTGCACACCGGAATACCTCGACCTAGCCCCCTGCAAGAGGGAGCTGACAATGTAAACCGGGTGCTGCATCATCTTCTTCTTCTGCACCACCCCACTCGACTGCGCGGGCGCTGCCTTGGTGGCATCAGACTCTGCCGGGGGCCGCGCCTTGCCGGCACCAGGCCCTGCCGGGGGAATCTTTAGCTTGCCATTCGCTGGTTCTGCCGCCGTCACTGCCTCCTCGTCGACCTCCCTCTGTGCCACCAGTGCGGCGCTGACCACTTGATTCATCACCGCCAGATAAGCAGCAACGGCTCTTGTGGTTTAGGCGCAACCAGTATTGGCGTGGAGGAAAGGTATTTCTTCAAATCCTGCAATGCTGCCTCGGCTTCTGGGTCCACTCCATTGGGCCCACCTTCTTCAAGATTTTGAAGAAAGGAAGGGCGCGCTGAGCGGACTTGGAGATGAATCGGCTCATGGTGGCGACGCAGCCGGTGAGCTGACGCGCATCTTTGATCCTCTTGGGCGCCTCAATCTGCTCAATAGCCTTGATTTTGTTTGGGTTTGCCTCGATCCCGCGCTGTGACACAAAGAACCCGAGAAGCTTGCCGGATGGAACGCCGAAGACACACTTCTCAGGGTTGAGCTTGAGGTTGATCTTGCGCAGTTTGGCAAATGTCTCTTCCAAATCTTGCACAAGAGTTGGCCCGTCCTTGGTTTTGACCACTATGTCATCCATGTAGGCCTCCATATTTCTATGGAACTGAGGTTCAAAACCAATCTGGACTGCTCTTGCAAATGTTGAGCCAGCGCTCTTCAACCCGAAAGGCATCCGTAAAAAGCAATACGTACCACATGGGGTGATTAACGCTGTCTTTTCTTCATCCTCTCTTGTCATGAAGATCTGGTGGTAGCCCGAGTAGGCGTCGAGGAACGACAACAGATCACACCCGGCCGTGGAGTCAACAATCTGGTCGATGCGCGACAACGGGAAGGGGTCCTTAGGACAGGCCTTATTGATATCTGTGTAATCAATACACAGCCTCCACTTCCCATTCGCCTTGCGCACCACTACCGGATTGGCCAACCACGTCGGGTGGAGCACTCCCCTCACCAAACCTGCCGCCTCCAACTTCCTGATCTCCTCTGTGATGAACTCCTGCCTCTCCAGAGCCTGCTTTCTGACCTTCTGCTTGACGGGCCGCGCATGAGGGTAGAAAGCTAGGTGGTGCTCAATCACCTCCATGGGAACACCGGGGATGTCGGATGCTTGCCATGCAAACATGTCGACATTCGCCCGCAGGAAGGTGACGAGCGCGCCTTCCTATTTGCTGCCGAGGGTGGAGCCTATGGTGAAGGCCCCTCCCGTGCCATCCTCACTGTCGGACACCTTCTTGGTTTGCGGTGGCTCGGCTCTGGATCTCTTGCTCTTGTCGGTAGAGCTCTCTGGCACGTCCTCGACGGCAGCACAACACTCCGAAGAGGTGCGCTTGCCGGAGTGGGTGTGAGAGGTCTTGCCGGGCTTCTTCCTCCCTCCCGTAGCTTCAGCGGCAGGAGCAGGTGCCTTGGCGGCAGCTGCTGCAACTGCCTCCCGGTAGAGTTGGTTGGCGCAAATCAGCGCGTCCTTTTTGTTGGAGGGGACGGAGATGATGGCCAACGGCCCGGGCATCTTTAGCATGTTGTAGGCGTAGTGTGACGCCGCCATGAACTTGGCTAGTGCCGGGCGGCCGAGGATCCCGTTGTAGGGCAAGGAGATCTAGGCCACGTCGAAGACGATCCTCTCCGTCCTGTGGTTCAACTCTCCTCCAAACGTCACGGGCAGTGTGACCTTTCCCTTCGGCTGGCTCCTCCCTGGATTGACCCCTTGAAACGTGCCCGTTTCCTCGAGGTCTCCATCAGGGATTTGCAACCTTTTGATCATGACAGGCGAGATCAGGTTTAGGCCAGTCCCGCCGTCAACCAACATCTTGTTCACCCTAAGGTTGCATATCGTTGGTGAGACCAACAATGGCAAACACCCGACCGCGGTAGTGCGGTCAGGGTGGTCCTCGGCGTCAAAGATGAGGGGCGTACTGGACCCTTCAGCGGCTTCTGAGCGTCAAACGACGGCTCTGCTGCTGTAATCTCACGCGCCCACTGCTTGAGCTGGCGATGAGAGGTATGCAGCGAGGCGCCGCCATCGACGCACATGGCCTCCGTAGCCTTCTGGAACCCTTGCTCACCAGACTCATCGTCCTCGTCGTGATCATCGTCTTCTTGTTTCTTGTCACGGCCCCGGGCGGGCCTCTCTTGCTGGTTGTCTTTGCCGGGGCGGCCTCCTTGGCCGCCACGCTTCTTGCCGGATCCCTTGGCACCGTCCTGGTCATTCTCCTTGTCCCGCCTCTTGTACTCAGCCTTTTGCTTCTCAGCAAGCAGCTCGACTTGTCGGCAGTTCTGGAGGTCGTGGCCCTTGGTGCGGTGGATCTTGCAGTATTGCTTGCCCGAGCTTCCTGGCTTGTCGGTAGCCGCCAAGGCCCGGCAGGCGGCGCACCCGACAATCTCCTTGCCAGGGGCGTCTGCCTTGACCTTCTTGCCGGCACCGGTATCGTCAGATCCCTCAGCGGCAAGTACGGCCTTGCCTTTGCGTTTCCTGTTGCGACGCCGGCCCTTCTTCGTCGGGGTGGCGGCGTCTTCATCGGTAGAGTCGGTTTCCGCGCCGGCGTCTTCGCCGGGGTACTTCCTTCCCTCTTCAGCCCGGGCGCATCTATCGGCCAGAATGTAGAGCTCGGCCACATCCTTAATCTTGGTCATCGCCAGCTCCTCGCGCATCTTGCGATTGCGCACGTTCTGGTGGAACGCGCTAATCACAGTGGCGGGATGAACGTCGGGGATGTTGTACTGCACCTGGCTGAATCTCTAGATGTACTTGCACAGGGTCTCCCCTTCCTTCTGGGGAATGATATGCAGATCACTGGCCTGGCCATGAGCTTGGTGGCCTCCTGTGAAGGCGCCAACGAACTCATGGCACAAATCCGACCAAGAAGAAATGGAATCCACCAGCAAGTGCATCAACCAAGACATCACATTGGGCTTGAGCGCCAGCGGGAAATAGTTGGCAAGCACCTTATCGTCGCGAGCACCAGTAGCCTGCATCGCGATGGTGTAGATGCTGAGGAACTCGGACAGATGGGTCTTGCCAGTGTACTTCTCGCCGACGTCGGGCTTGAACGTGCGGTGGGACGGCCACTGGAACTGCCGCAACTCACGGGTAAAGGCCGGGCAGCCCACCTCGTAAGGTAGGCCGCCGGAGCCCCCCGGTGCCGGGTGGTCCATAGCAGGTCCCGCCCGCTTGTCCGACTGGCGGCGCGTTTCACGCCGGCGCTCGACGGTGGTTCGAGCGTCTTCGTGAGCTCGTTCCCGAAGGACCTGGCACTGGTCGCGGTGGGTCCGCGGGTCGGACGACGCTATAGAGATGTTATCACAAGCGTCGTCACGACGGGCAGACACCCGCGGTGGCTGGCGATGAGGAGGAGAGTGCACTGTTGCCGCAGCTCCCCCGGTCCTCCCAGCGCCATCACGTGGTGGCTCGGTGGAGCGCCGACCCGAGGGCCCCGCTGGTCGTGGATCGTGTTTGTTGGCGACGGCGACGAGGCTCCGGATGGTGGCCCTCCACTCGTCGAGCTTCTCTGCAGCAGGAGGGAAGTCGAGGAGCAGCTGCGCGCGCGCCAAAGCTTCTGCTGGCGTGGGCGGCGGCGACAGGTGCGTGGATCGCGGCGCGCTTCGACTTCTAACTATGTTAGAAGGAGCTCCGTTACGACCCAGCAGCTGCGTGCCATTTTCGCCAGCGCTTCGGCGGGCATGCTGAACCCCTGCATCCCGCGGATGACGCACATGGCTCTTCCCACGGCGGTGGCCAGGGTCACCAGCGTGGTGGCGCTGCTCGACGCGCACACCATGGGAAGAGCACGCAGTGGTCGCCGGCGTGGGCGTCTTGGAGGTCCCTGCGCCGCCCGGAGGTGGCACAACGACACCCCTGGAGGGCCCCGCGCCGCATGCGGGGGGCCCAGCTCCGTCTTTGGATCTGGCGTGGTGCGGCCGGTCGTCTGGTGCGCGAACGACGCCGCTCGCCAGGCTCCGACTACCAGGGCGATGCTGGTGCTCGCGGACCGCGGCCCGGGTCCTGTTTGCGACCGGTCCACTGCCCGCCCGCACCGGCACAGGCCATTCGGCTCCCAACGAGCCGACCGCCGTGGCCGTCTTCTTCTTAGGAGCCATGGCGACGAAGAACTGCTAGGCTAACTACTAGATCAGATTCTCACAATTGCGCCACCCCCTACCTGGCGCGCCAAAGATGTCGGTGTGAAACAACACCTATGGGATCACAAGAATCCCTACTATGGTTGCCGGGGCGCGGGGTTGCAAGAAGAGCAGGACCAGTAGCCAGCACAAGAATCGTTTACCCAGGTTCGGGCCGCGAGAATGCGTAAAACCCTAGTCCTGCTTTGGTGGGTGTATTTCAAAGAGTTCTTGAGCTCTCGAACTAGCTGTGGTGAGTGCGTGGTTCGAAAGAGCCGAATCCTTCTCCAGTATGCCATGGGCCTCCTTTTATAGTCGAAAGGGGCTGCCACAGTGGCACACAGGAGGTGGAAAGGCGTACAGTGCCCTGAGCTTATCGCTCGTATTACAGGACAAAACGCATTTAATGCGTAGCTTAGGTGTCCCCTTGCTTTATTGGGGACGGGGGCGAGGCCCGTCCCGTCCGTCGCCGCTCCTCCTCGCTTTGACACGCGCCCTGGCCAGTGAGGCACGTGGTGCCATGTAGGCAGGCAGGCAGCTGAGGTGGCGCAGTGGCGGAGCCTTCACGAAGATCTGCATGCCGCCACCCAGGCGCTTGATGAGTTGGCCTGGGAGCTGCATGTTGCCACGCAGGTGCCTGCCCAGCTGGTTGGGCTGGCAGCTGCATGGGAACGTCGGTGGAAGCTTGGTTGGCGCGGGCCTGGCGGTGGCCCTGCTGGCGTCCTTGGTGAGGGCCTTGCCGGGGGTCTGGTGGCCTTCCTCGGCAAGGATCTTGCCGAGGATCGTCGCCTTCTAATCCTCATTTGATCTTGAATATGTCTTCACAAAGATCTGCATGCCACCACGGAGGTGCCTCCCGAGCCCTGGCCCCACGTGGATGATAGCGTTTGGGACCGTGGGCTCAAGGGTGGCTCGCTCTGTTGGTGTGGGGCGAGCTGCCCCGGCAAGGGTCTTGCCGGGGCTGCTGAGGCTACCCCGGCAAGGGTCTTGCCTGGGGAACCTGCTTCGTCCCTCTTCTCTTTGTGGTCTTGGCCTTGGCGTTGCTCTGATTGTCTTGGGCTTCGGTCTTACCTTGGCTCATCACCCCTGTTCTGCTTGGTGTGACCGCAGGCGCGGCTCCGACCGCCCGTGCACAGGTAAAGGGGTACAAAAACGCACCCCTCTTTTTGTACATCGACATACCCGCCGCGAGCCTCAACACTCATCAGACCGCATACATCGGTATGTATTATTTCCAATAAGTCAGTGGTTCACTCAATTGTTCCGGAGAACGGAGTTTTAGTCATCTTGCCCATGAGGCATGGTTCGCAAGCATTAAATGATTCATAATCAAGTGATTCCAAAAGTCCGTCCGCATGGAGTTTCTTCATGCGCTTTACACCAATATGACCTAAACGGTAGTGCCACAAATATGTTGCACTATCATTATCAACTTTGCATCTTTTGGCATCAATATTATGAATATGTGTATCACCATGATCGAGATTCAATAAAAATAGACCACTCTTCAAGGGTGCATGACCATAAAAGATATTACTCATATAAATAGAACAACCATTATTCTCTGATTTAAATGAATAACCGTCTCGCATCAAACAAGATCCAGATATAATGTTCATGCTCAACGCTGCCACCAAATAACAATTATTCTGGTCAAAAACTAATCCCGAAGGTAGATGTAGAGGTAGCGTGCCGACGGCGATCACATTGACCTTGGAACCATTTCTGACGCACATCGTCACCTTGTCCTTAAACAATGTTCGTTTAATTCGTAGCCTTTGTTTCGAGTTGCAAATATGAGCAACAGAACCAGTATCAAATACCTAGGTGCTACTACGAGCATTAGTAAGGTACACATCAATAACATGTATATCAACTATACCTTTGTTCACTTTGCCATCCTTCTTATCAGCCAAATACTTAGGGCAGTTCCGCTTCCAGTGACCAGTCCCTTTGCAGTAGAAGCACTCAGTTTTAGGCTTGGGTCCAGACTTGGGCTTCTTCCCGGGAGTGACAACTTGCTTGCCATTCTTCTTGAAGTTCCTCTTCTTTCCCTTGCCCTTTTTCTTGAAACTAGTGGTCTTGTTAACCATCAACACTTGATGCTCTTTCTTGATTTATACCTCCGCAGATTTGAGCATAGCGAAGAGCTCGGAAATTGTCTTATCCATCCCTTGCATATTATAGTTCATCACGAAGCCTTTGTAGCTTGGTGGCAGTGACTGAAGAATTCTGTCAATAACACTATCGTCCGGAAGATTAACTCCCAGCTGAGTCAAGTGGTTATGGTACCCAGACATTCTAAGTATGTGTTCACTGACATAACTGTTCTCCTCCATTTTGCAGCTATAGAACTTGTTGGAGACTTCATATCTCTCAACTCGGGCATTTGCTTGAAATATTAACTTCAACTCCTGGAACATCTCATATGGTCCATGACGTTCAAAACGTCTTTGAAGTCCCGATTCTAAGCCGTAAAGCATGGCACACTGAACTATAGAGTAGTCATCAGATCGTGTCTGCCAGACATTTAAAGCGTCTACATTAGCGGGAGGGGGCTTTTCACCTAGCGGTGCATCAAGGACATAATTCTTCTCTACAGCAATGAGGATAATCCTCAAGTTACGAACCCAATCCGTGTAGTTGCTACCATCATCTTTCAACTTAGCTTTCTCTAGGAACGCATTAAAATTCAAGGGAACCGTAGCACGGGCCATTGATCTACAACATAGATATGCAAAAACTATCAGGACTAAGTTCATGATAAATTAAGTTCAATTAATCATATTACTTATGAACTCGCACTTAGATAGACATCCCTTGAGTCATCTAAATGATCATGTGATCCATATCAACTAAACCATGTCCGATCATCACGTGAGATGCAGTAGTTTTCAATGTGAACATCTCTATGTTCATCATATCTACTATATGATTCACGTTTGACCTTTTGGTCTCTAGTGTTCCAAGGCCATGTCTGTACATGCTAGGCTTGTCAAGTTTAACCTGAGTATTCCGCACGTGCAAAACTGTCTTGCACCCGTTGTATGTGAACATAGAGCTTATCACACCCGATCATCATGTGGTGTCTCGGCACGACGAACTGTCGCAACGGTGCATACTCAGGGAGAGCACTTATACCTTGAAATTTTAGTGAGGGATCATCTTATAATGCTACCACCGTACTAAGCAAAATAAGATGCATAAAGGATAAACATCACATGCAATCAAAATATGTGACATGACATGGCCATCATCATCTTGTGCCTTTGATGTCCATCTCTAAAGCACCGTCATGATCTCCATCGTCACCGGCTTGACAGCTTGATCTCCATCGTAGTGTCGTTCTCATCTCGCCAACTATTGCTTCTACAACTATCGCTAACGCATAGTGATAATGTAAAGAAATTACATGGTGGTTGCATTTCAAACAATAAAGCGACAACCATAAGGCTCCTGCCAGTTGCCGATAACTATAACAAAACATGATCATCTCATACAACAACGTATATCACATCATGTCTGTTGGAAATATGCCCTAGAGGCAATAATAAAATGGTTATTATTATATTTCCTTGTTCATGATGATTGTCTATTGTTCATGCTATAATTGTATTAACTAGAAACCGTAATACATGTGTGAATACATAGACCACAACATGTCCCTAGTGAGCCTCTAGTTGACTAGCTCGTTGATCAATAGATGGTTATGGTTTCCTGACCATGGACATTGGATGTCATTGATAACGGGATCACATCACACTGCAAAAAAAAGACACATCCATGACATTTTGGGCCGAACGGATTTTTTTTCTGTCATACATATAACACTTCTATGACGATAATTGTGACAAAAGCCGGTATCATCATAGATATAGTGGGCTCCTACTTCTATGACAAAAAATCATGACAGAAAATGGGCTTTTCGTCCTGGGCGGGCCGGAGACGCAGCTGCATGACATTCTTTGGGCCGTCCATGACGGAAAAAACCGTGGTAGAAGCGAGGGCGGGGAAAATTTCGGGGAGTTCCCGGTTACGGTGGGAGGTCGGGGGCCGAGCGATGCGCGTTTCTCTCGTACACGTACGCGCGTGTGTGCGAGGCGTTGGCTCTAACTGAACCCGAGCGAGGCGTTGGGCTCTAACTGAACCCGAGTGATTGCATTGCAGGCTACACGTTACTGAACCCGAGCGATCGATCGATGGCTGTTAACTGAACCCGATCGAGCGATTCCTTCGCTACTGCTGCTAACTGAAGCCGATCGATGCTGCCTCTGGATGAACAGTGAGCGTTGCTGGGGGGGTTTGGATGAACAGTTCCCGGTGGGGGTGGATGAACAGGACCCCGTGGTGTTGCCTGTGGATGAACAGGACCCCGATCGATCGAGCCGGTTGGGGCTGGATGAACAGGACCCCGTGGAGGGCAGGATGAACAGGACCACCCCGTGGAGGGCAGAATGAACAGTAGACGGTGGAGGGCTGGATGAACAGTAGCCCGTGGAGGGGTGGTTGAACAGGAGCCCGTGGAGAGGGCTGGTTGAACAGTAGCCGGTGGAGTAGCGCGTGGTGGAGGCTGGATGAACAGGAGCCCGTGGATGAACAGTTGCAGATGGAGGCTGGAGGAGGTCGACGGTGGATGAACAGTAGCCCGTGGAGGCTGGAGGGGGTCGACGGTGGAGATGAACAGTGTCCCGTGGAGTCCCGTTTTGCGGTACGCCACACCCCTCCCGATGAACAGGACCCCTGTTTCGACCGTAGCACTCCAACACAAGTCTGTTTCCTCCGTTTTGCGGTACGCCACACCCCTCCCGATGAACAGGACCCCCGTTTCGACCGTAGGAGGTCCGTTTCCTCCGTTTTGCGATACGCCAGACCCCTCCCGATGAACAGGATCCCGTTTCAAACGTGGTCGGTCGAACACAAGGCCGTTTTCTCCGTTCTGCGGTACGCCAGGTCTCGTTTCCATCGGCTGTTCCATCCAAGCCCTCCCGATGAACACAATGACGCATTCCGTTCTGACCCAGCCGGTTGGCTCCCCATGAACACGACGACGACGTTGTTTCTCTGTTCCGACCCAACCATGTACACGAGCCCTGACCGTACGTATGCGCGAGTAGGCGTTCGCGACCCTGCCCGTATGTACGTACGTGGCCGTATTTTCTTTCTTGCACACTGGCCGCTGTAGTACGTGTACATGCTACGTGCGCGCCTCTACTACGACACGTGCGCCCCTCTACATCGACCAGTATGGACGTACATGTTCGCGACCAGAATGACAATGCTACGTACACTTCGACCAGGTGGGTCCCGACTGTCAGGCACTTCCTTGCCTGCGAAGATGTAGCTGGTGGGTCCCAGCAGTCAGGGGGGCAAATCGTTTTTTTTGCCCGGACGCACTTCCTTGCGTGTGAAGATGTAGCTGGTGGGTTCCAGCAGTCAGGGGGAAAAAAAATTTCGCGAAATACAGTGGCCCGTCCGGTGGGTCCCAGCTGTCAGGTGGAGGAATCATTATTTTCTGCGTAATAAGGAGGCACTTCCTTGCTGCGGCCGTGGACCCAGCTGTTAGCCTCTCCACGTACAGTCCACGTCTGATGGAAGTCGTTCCTTGACCATGTTGACCACACCGCCTCGAGAGCACCAGGGCGGTGGACAACAGCGAGGCCTAGGAAGGGGACGACGGGGAGCCGGGGAAGACACGGCAGTGGAAGCCCGCGCGGAGAGGAGTACAAGGATTCACTGGTTCGGCTGCGGTGTGAGGCTGCCGTCGCCGCAGGGCCTGGCCAGCGGTGGGAATAGTAGGGGGCGGTGAGGCCTCCGCGGTAGCACAGCCGGCCACGGGAGGCAGGAGCATGCGGCACGACCGGCGCTGCTTTGGGCGGCTGGAGCAAGAAGACCAGAGGTTGAAGAAGCACCACGGCCGTTGGATGGACATCGTACGGTCACTGGAGCTAGAATCGTTCATATTGACTAAAGTTGACAAAGGCCCCCGTCCCAGTCAACTTAGTAGGCCCACAAGTCAGCCTCCCACCATGGTCACTACAAGAAATATGTCAACTTGTGACCCTCACTATTGGTCCTTGAAAGGTCATTGATTTTCATTTGCGACATTTTTTTGACCAAAAATAGATGGTCAAAAGCTGGCAGTCGTAAACTGAAATTAACGACCTTCTCTGTGAGAAGGTCGTAGACGTTTACGACCAAAACAGAAGGTCGTTGAACCCATGACCTTTTGTTTTGGTCACTGGCTGTCTGCCCAGGCCATGTCGGATTCGACGTGGCAATCTGACGTGGCAAAATTGCGACCAATTGAAAAGGTCAAAAATTAGGATCGGCCCGGTCCAATTGGGTGTTTATATGGGCGAAGCCCTTTAATTCAGCCAATTTAGTGTATTTTTTCTGTCAATATTTGTTAGCTTCATGGGCCAAGCCGAACATCGCAGCCTTTTTATTTTTGGGCCATGGCCATTTTGGCTGAGCAGTTCAAGTATTTCTTTTTTTAAAGATGGGTCCACTATTCAGATGGGTCCCAATTGTCAGGTTCTTCTAGTAAGTGGGTCCCAATTGTCAAGGTCCTTTTCTTTAAATTTCAATTTGCTAGTAAATAAATCACCAACATTCAAATGGGAACATATAGAGAACACACGTAGTACTTCACATAATAGCCAGAATCAGTTTGATACATCATACAACAAAGATACAATAGCAGAATCATTGTGTTACATCATCATATAACACATATACAATGGCAATCACAGTCTAGATACTCCAGGTCTCTTCAACTTCACATTCCCCAGATTCCCAGCTTCCAAATCTGCAGCACAAAATCAACGCCATGTTAATAGACCAAACTCGGTGTTACAACAGATGAATGATAACACAAATTGAGCTTGCTAGTACCATGTTTTTTTTCTCCAACTAGTTAAAATGAGATACAAGAAAACAGATACCAAGTGGAAGAGATACTGAAACAGATACACAAGTTGCAATGTAGCAGGCAGATTCATCAAGTATATGCCATTGCAAACCAAGAGATACCGAAACAGTGGAAGAGCAACAATTAATAGATTTGGAAGTAGGCTAATTTAATTGAGTGCAGCAACTTGGTTGTTGTTGTTGTTTTAGCAGCAGTGGCATACTCAAAATCTAACAAGTATTAGTCCGCTGATGATGTGCTAGTGCTAGTATTAAAAAGGATGAATTTGGCTAGTGCAAGGAAATGAAAAACAAGGACATAAATTATTTCTTGCAAAGTAACCACCACATGCATAGCATAGCTAGCTAATGACCCAAAGGAAAAAAACTGATGAAGCAGCAAGGCCATGACCACCACCAGGTGCATAGCTACTCTACCTAATGGGCCATTAGCAGAAAGCAAGCCGTTTAACTAGCTGACAAACATCAACCATGGAATCTTGTTTTTCTCTCCCTCTCTCTACTGATGACCATCAACACAATTCTGTAGAGTTGCAAACTGATTTTTGATAGAATAGACAGTCAATTTGTGTGCTGATTGGACCTAGTTTTAAAGAAACAAAAAGGATTGGCAGCATAGGGAGAGGGAGATGGACGTGCTACCTGTTGTTGCAGTGGTGCGTCGTGGTGGCCTCCTTGAGCTCCTCCTAATGCCGCTCACTAACCTGCAGGACAAACAAGGCCATAGGTGAGCTGCAGCAAAGGCATTTCCTGATGATTTACTGAGTTCATGGCCACCTACAGAAATATTAGAGGGGCATGATAAGGAGTTGTAAAATACGAAGAGTCGCCTAGACCTATACCGAATAGTAATGCATATATTCAGGAATGTGAAGTTGACCAATTGTTCCAAAAAACAAGGAAAAATACTTCTTGATGTTTCAAGTGCAGCAGAATATATGCAAGTCCCAAGCATCCAGATGACTACTGTAGTCGATTGATAGCAGTAAATGTATACAAAAACAAACACTGCTTGACAATTGAGGTAATTAAACATTAAAGAACTCATTACAGATGCTTTTCTTCATCCAGCGTGATAACATGTTACTGCCATGCTATTGTGATTAAAAGAGTAATATTTCATCAAGCCTATGTCTCATGGTACAGTAATAAAATATAGAACAGGTGTTCTGTATTATACTGTATAACAGGAACATATTATAAAATACAGAATAGTAGTTCAGTGCCTTCAAGTGTTGAATGACTCATGGTACAGTAATAATCACAATAAACTATCAGTACATGTGTGGCTAGTTGCAAGGTGTCTATCATCAGACACATCATCATCACACATCATCATCACAGTAGGAGTAATCTAGTGTAGACAAATACCATGAGAGGATTGTTGACTGAATGGCAAATTGAGGGATTCAGTGCTAAGTCAAACGAAACCAAACCACGCAATTGCGAGCACCAGCCAAGCAATTAAACGAAGCAACGAGCAAGGTACTCTGGAACACGGGTAGGAGCGGTGGACGCCAAAACCAATGGCGCATGCATGGCTCTCTGGGGCGCAGAGCCAGCAGCTGCGTCCCTTCTGGGGTCCATGGCGCTCTATCAATTGTTGTTGCGGTTCATATCATTGAAGCTTCATTTCTGTTTGCAAGCAGTGCGTCGGCGGTCAGGAGGGGAAACGTGAGCCTGACCTGGAGTAAACAGGCATAAGAATGTATGTCAGATGCAGCAAAAAAATAAACAAGATGATTAATCATTGGCAACGAACAGTTGAAACTACACAAGCCTTTCATTTCCTTCTATGGCATGTTTGTTTAGGTTCCATACAGACATAGAAAGCATATATCAATCAAACTATACAAGTAGTAAAAATAAGAGGGTGTGCAAGCAAGCAAGCAAGAGATAATGTTCCACTAAAAAAATAGAGTATTGGCAAAGAATAGAGTATACAAGCTAGACAAGTCTGTATACACTAGATTAGGAAATGAATGAAATGGGGACACTTGAAACTATACAAGTCTGTCTGTAATTTATACACCTGAAACTATACAAGACTAGATTAGGTAGTGTTCCACTGTTTGTTTCCATTTGCTTGGTAGGAATAGATAGATACATACATAGATAGAAAAAGAGCAGCACAGGTATCAAGTGAAAAAAATCAGTGGGTGGATTGATGTGTTCCACATGTATTCAACCGTGGTAAAACTCCCTATGCCGATCGATTACATACAGGTTCTGTGAGGCAATTGGAATGACATTTTCAGATGCACCTAGCTCCTTGATTGAGTGGGGAACCCCAATTAGTTTTTTCCCCATTATACTTCCTTCCTGAGGAATCCCAACTGTTATCCAAATTGAGTGGTGACAGAGTTGTATACAATACTACTAGGAAAATAGTAGTACAGGCAAGTAGTGTGTGTAATCCAAGGACATCGCATAAAAACAAGAAGGATCTGCTTCGCCGGCATGCGTGAGTACTACAGTCAGTCAGTCATCCCTTGGCGACGAGAGGAGGAGGGGAGGCAGACCTGGGAGAGCGGGTTGGTGGAGAACTCCGGGATGGAGAGGAACTCGTCCTCGGAGACGAATCCCTTGGCGCTGCGGTGGGCGACTTCACCAGGAGGGGAGTTCTTGATTAGTTAAGAAAAGCTCAAATTTCAGGAAACTTAATCCATATTTCCATGCTAGTCATGCGTAGGTGTTCCACATCAGAAATCTACAGAAGTGCAGACTTGAGACTGACAATATATCCACACTTGAAATTTTAGGCGTGCAAAGGTCCAGTGGATTCTAATGAACATGCACATCAGAAATCTACAGGAACAGTCAACACGTATATATC
Source organism: Triticum aestivum (assembly GCF_018294505.1). NCBI lineage: Eukaryota > Viridiplantae > Streptophyta > Magnoliopsida > Poales > Poaceae > Triticum > Triticum aestivum. Next base: position 432,030,283 of record NC_057808.1, read on the forward strand.
CAGTCAATATGCATGAGTTCTACAGATGTATCAACTACAGGAACAGTCACCATCAATCACTAGTCATGCACAGAGCACAGTTCTACAGATGTGGACATGCTTTCACATCAGAATTCAGAAACATCAAAGGAGCAGAGCACACATCACGTTGCATCTCTGAATTAAACCAATCTAACAGATCCAATAATAATGCAAGCAGCAGACCTGGATCTCTTTGGGCTACAGGCTCTCGAGCATGTCCGGGTGCCACACCGCCAATCCTTGCAGCATGTTCTGCATAACCACCGCACCAAATCAGCACAACTAGGCCACATAAACAACCTAGAGCCACCCAAATGAACAAGGAACAAAATAACACAGAAGCGCTGCGGAAACCTCACCTTAATCGACTCCACCAGGTTGGCCTGAGCTCTCGACGCTGAGCTCAGGAGTCCACGCGCTGAGCTCTGCATCGAAACCACCACCAGCGAAACCAATAAGACCTCACGGTCCATCAACGACAACAGCTGCAAGGGGGGAGCGGGAGCGGCGAACGAACCTGTGGCGCTGGGGACGGCGACGCCGAGGGCGGAGAGGTCGAGGGTGTCCTTGCCGTCGCTCATGGCCACTGGAGACTCGGGCTCCTTCCTCCTGCACGGGCGACGGCGAGGGAAGGCTGGGTGAGAAACCCTAGCGGTGGGGCCATGGCCGCGGGGTAGGGGTTAGGCCTGAGCTGGTAGCTGCTGGGTTGGATCTGGAGGCCGGCGGCGGGGCTGGTTGAGAGGAGGTCGCCGCCGGCAGGTGGGATCGGGGGAGAGGATTGGATCGAATCATGGGAGCCGGCCCCCGCAGCGACAACCCGCAGGAACAGCACGCGGCGACAACCCAGCCCCTGCACGGCGGCGAGGTTGGTCGAGGACGAGGGAGACGAGGGGAGAGTGAGGGCGGCGGTGGAGGTGGGTGGCGGCAAGGTTCGGACGGGTGGGTGGTGGCGACGAGGGGGACGAGGGGGATCTGCATCGGGGGAGAGGGGAGAGGATCTGAGGGGAGAGGGAGAGAAAGAAAGAAAGAATGGAGGCGGGGGGTGGGTGGAAAATGTCCATAAGGACAGACCTAGGGTTTCGGCTCGGGTGGGTTTGGGCCATTAGATCTGGAAGCATCCGACGGTGGTTGATGCGTGATCCGCGTGATATGCTCATGGTCCAATCAGAACGCAGCAAACCATTTGATGACCTTATGACCATATAAATTGGTCGTGATCGATTCAAGATAAAAAAATTTCATTCCATTTTTCAATGCTTAAAATGAGTATTTTTGTGAAAGTCATATCAAATATTTGTTCAAATGATATCATATTTTGCACAAGTTTACATCATGGATTTGCAAACAATATTGACAAAGGGAGTTTTTATTTCCTTTGCACGAAAAATCAATTTTCCATTTTTCGAGTGCCCAAAATAAGTTTTTTTGTGAAGGACCTATAATATATTTGTTGCCAAATTGGACCAAATCATTTTTCTAAAATACTAGCCATATTTAATGCACAACTGACCAAATGGTTGGGTGTAAAAGGTTTTGATCCACCTCTCGTGAAAAAGACAAATTTCCGCCGATTCAGTTGGAAGCGGGTCAAATTTGAACTGTAGTTGCCTTGTAGTTTGCTCTTTATTTTTTCCAAAAATCATTTCTAGATACATAAGTATCTATTTAATCAGAGAAACATCAAAATAATTCCAAGATTCAACCACTAGCTAGGAACGGTCATTCCCGCCGTTTTGACCGCATTTTGAAACGGGCATAAAAAATTGAAAAAAATCAAAAAATTGGGAAAACTTCGCATTTTGTCATTATATGTGGCTAAGTTCCCAGGAAAAATAACAAACTTGTAATATGGCATTTATTTTAAAAAGGTGTTCTCAGAAACGAGCTATCACGTGTGGAGATCAATGGCTTTTCAAGCCAAATGATCAATCTTATGGCCACATTCATGGCATAGTTTGTTCAAATGATCTCATATTGTGCACAAGGGTGCATATTGGAATGACAAACAATATTGCCTAAGGAAGTTTTCATTTTCTTTGGACGAAAAAACCATTTTCCATTTTTCGAGTGCCCAAAAGGAGGTTTTTTTGTGAAGGACCTCCCAAATAATTGTTGCAAAATTGGACCAAATCATTTTTCTAAAATACTAGGCCATATTTAATGCACAATTGACGAAATGGTTGGGTGTAAAAAGTTTTGATCCACCTCTCGTGAAAAAGACAAATTTCCGCAGATTTAGTTGGAAGCGGGTCAAATTTGAACTGTAGCTGCCTTGTATTTTGCTCTTTAATTTTTCCAAAAATCATTTCTAGGTACATAAGTATCTATTTAATCAGAGAAACATCAAAAAAATTCGAAGATTCAACCAGTAGCTAGGAACGGTCATTCCCGCCGTTTTGACCGCATTTTGAAACGGGCATCAAAAATTAAAAAAAATCAAAAAATTGGGAAACCTTCGCATTGTGTCATTATATGTGGCCAAGTTCCCAGGAAAAATAATAAACTTTTAATAAGGCAATTATTTTCAAAAAGTGTTCATAGAAACGAGCTATCACGTGTGGAGATCAATGGCTTTCAAGCCAAATGATCAATCTTATGGCCACATTCATGGCATAGTTTGTTCAAATGATCTCATATTGTGCACAACGGTGCATATTGGAATGACAAATAATATTGCCTAAGGAAGTTTTCATTTTCTTTGGACAAAAAAAAACCATTTTCCATCTTTCGAGTGCCCAAAAGGAGGTTTTTTGTGAAGGACCTCCCAAATATTTGTTGCAAAATTGGACCAAATCATTTTTATAAAATACTAGGCCATATTTAATGCACAATTGACCAAATGGTTGGGTGTAAAAAGTTTTGATCCACCTCTCGTGAAAAAGACAAATTTCCTCCGATTCAGATGGAAGTGGGTCAAATTTGAACTGTAGCTGCCTTGTAGTTTGCTCTTTATTTTTTCCAAAAATCATTTCTAGGTAAATAAGTTTCTTAATCAGAGAAACACCAAAAAAAATCCAAGATTCAACAACTAGATAGGAACGGTCATTCCCGCCGTTTTGACCGCATTTTGAAACGGGCATAAAAAATTCAAAAAAAAATAAAAAAGTTGGGAAACCTTCACATTGTGTCATTATATGTGGCCAAGTTCCCAGGAAAAATAATAAACTTGTAATAAGGCAATTATTTTAAAAAAAGTGTTCTCAGAAACGAGCTATCACGTGTGGAGATCAATGGCTTTCAAGACAAATGATCAATCTTATGGCCACATTCATGGCATAGTTTGTTCAAATGATCTCATATTGTGCACAAGGGTGCATATTGGAATGGCAAACAATGTTGCCTAAGGCAGTTTTCATTTTCTTTGGACGAAAAAACCATTTTCCATTTTTCGAGTGCCCAAAAGGAGGTTTTTTTGTGAAGGACCTCCCAAATAATTGTTGCAAAATTGGACCAAATCGATTTTTTAAAATAATAGGACATATTTAATGCACAATTGACAAAATGGTTGGGTGTAAAAAGTTTTGATCCACCTCTCGTGAAAAAGACAAATTTCCGCCGATTCAGTTGGAAGCGGGTCAAATTTGAACTGCAGCTGCCTCATAGTTTGCTATTTATTTTTTCCAAAAATCATTTCTAGTTACATAAGTACCTATTTAATCATAAATACATGGTTTGGTGGCGATACGTCGAGGTTTGGGCGGTGGCCGAGGGCCCCAACTCTAGAGCGCGTAAACTCGCATGCCCGCCGCATGGTCACCGCGTGACCGTGGCGTTGCCATGTGTTCTGGGCGGCCTAGGCATGTCTAGTGGGTTGGGCACTCCCCAGGTAGGTGCTAGGAAGAAAATTACAACATAAGATTCTCACGAGGAGACCGATCGATGCTCAAACATGAATTAGCAGCCAAGTGTTTGATTAGCGGTACGGGAAATGTACATGGCTAATGGGCGTGAGTTTTGGCTGAGGTTGATCGGTTACTAAGAAGACCGTCTTCACAAATTTTCAGCTCAAAAGGAGGAGCCTAGGTGGTACTTGCTTTGCAAAGTACCACACTGGACATAAATACGAATATTGAAGCTGGGCTCAAAATAATGAATGGATTGAGCTGGCATTTGGTGGAGGATGGTTATTTGGGCATAGGAAAGCACCGTAGAAAATGGATACTATTTGGACATGCCAAACTGGTACTTCCTTCACAAAGTGTTATTTTGAACAGAATAGGAAAATGAATATTGTTGAATTATTTTTGAACTAGGCAAGGAAGGTTTTTTACATATTTGACAAAGATATGACCCAAAGAATTTATGAGATTTTGTTGGGAATTTTGGGAATGACAGAAATATAGGTTGCTTTACAACCTGGGGCAAAAATTGCCACATGGACATGACACATAGGCAAAACTGATGAGGTGGCGCCTAGTCATAGCAACCCACCACAATTTACAAGGTTATGACCATCTATATTGGTCGTGATCAGCTAGAAGTAAGGCAGGGGACCAGTGCTATCTGCTTTATGACCATTTCGTGTAAGGAAATTACGACCTTTCTGACCAAAATGGTCGTTATAGTTTAGGGTTTGGAGCCCCCCGAACAGCTTTTGACCAATTGGTCTGAAATGGTCATAGATCTATGACCAATTCTTCCAGGGTCACTGACAGAAGGTCACTAGTTGACATATTTCTTGTAGTGGGTGGGTCCCAGCTAGCAGGGGGAGTATTCATTTTTTTGTGCGTAATAAGGAGGCACTTCCTTGCGTGCGAAGATATAGCTAGTGGGTCCGAGCTGTCAGCGGCGGTAACATTTTTTTCGTGAAATACAGAGGCCCTTTCGGTGGGTCCCTGATGTCAGGTGGAGGAATCACTATTTTGCGCGTAATAAGGAGGCATTTCCTTGCGTGCGGCCGTGGACCCAGCTGTCGGCCTCTCCACGTACAGTCCACTTCAGATGCATGTCGGTCGTTGACCACGTTGACTAGGCCGCGCCGAGAGCACCAGGGCGGTGGACGACGGCGAGGCCTAGGAAGGGAACGACACAGAGGTAGGGAAGACTCGGCAGTTGTTTCCCACGCGGAGGGGAGTACGACTGTACGAGGGTTTACTAGTTCGTCTGCCGTCGCCGGGGAATAACAGCAGGTGTGGGTGAGTAGAGGGATGGCTAGGCCAGTGATGGGAGTACGGTGGGGCGGTGAGGCCTGCTCGGCAGCAGAGCCGGCCACGGGGAGGAGGGAGCAGGCAGTCCCGCCGGCGCTTGTTTGAGCGGCTGGAGCAGGAAGAGCAGAGATTGAAGAAGCACGACGGCCGTTGGACGGCCATCCAACAGTCACTGCTTGTGCGTCAACCTTTTTTAGGAAAGCCTCAAATCTGTAGAAAAAGCATAAGCCCATCTGCCATTATTTCTAATAATTTACAGCCCATTTGCTAATTATTAAGGTTTTTTTTGGAGCCCATATTCTTTTTGTTAGCATTACAGCCCATATTGTGGCCACGGTTAAAAAATTATATGAAATTTTGCATATTTCGGTGCGGTCCGAACTGTTTTTAATCCCAAAATTTCGACTCACATTCAAACTGATTTAAAAATAAATGTATATCAATATAAAATCCAACAAATTCTCCACGCATAAAAATTAATGTAATTTAAAATCTCAAAATGAAAAAAAGATATTTGAAACTAATTGCCGATTTGATGTTTTTTAAAAATGTACAGCCCATTTCTCATTACTGATGGGCCATTTTCTCGGCCAGCCGAATGAAAGCTCTCCTCGTCTTGAAAGATTTGCAGCCCAACAGGCCTGACAAAGCCACTTACTTGGCAAATCACAAAAAACTAGGCTGTGGCCATGGACCCAGCTGTCAGCCTCTCCACGTATAGTACTCTTCCGATGGAAGTCGTTCCTTGACCACGCCGCGCGGAGAGCACCACGGCGGTGGACGACGGCGAGGCCTAGGAAGGGGACGACGGGGAGCCGGGGAAGACGCGGCAGTGGAAGCCCGCGCGGAGAGGAGTACGAGGATTCACTGGTTCGGCTGCGGTGTGAGGCTGTCGTCGCCGCAGGGCCTGGCCAGCAGTGGGAATAGTAGGGGGCGGTGAGGCCTCCGCGGCAGCACAGCCGGCCACGGGAGGCAGGAGCATGCGGCACGACCGGCGCTGCTTTGGGCGGCTGGAGCAAGAAGACCAGAGGTTGAAGAAGCACTACGGCCGTTGGATGGACATCGTACGGTCACTGGAGCTAGAATCGTTCATATTGACTAAAGTTGACAAAGGCCCCCATCCCAGTCAACTTAGTAGGCCCACAAGTCAGCCTCCCACCATGGTGGGTCCCAGCTAGCAGGGGGAGTATTCATTTTTTTGTGCGTAATAAGGAGGCACTTCCTTGCGTGCGAAGATATAGCTGGTGGGTCTGAGCTGACAGTGGGGGGAACGTTTTTTTCACGAAATACGGTGGCCCGTCAGGTGGGTCCCAGCAGTCAGGGGGCAAAAAAAATTTCGCAAAATACGGTGGCCCGTCCAGTGGGTCCCTGCGGTCAGTTGGAGGAATCATTATTTTCCGCGTAATAAGGAGGCACTTACTTGCTGCGGCCGTGGACCCAGCTGAGACTCTCCACGTACAGTATACTTCCGATGGAATTCGTTCCTTGACCACGTTGACCTCGCCGCGTTCCATTGCATGCATGCGTCCATGGGCGTGGTGCGTCCCAAATGTCAGCCTCTCACGTACAGTCATCTTCCGATGACTCTCGGTTGTTGACCATGTTGACCACACCGTGCCGAGCACCCAGACTGGAACGACCTGGAGATGGGGAAGACGGGGCAGTGGAGTCGCAGATCGAGAGGAGTGGGAAACTTCACTGGTTCGGGTGCGCGGCAGCACAGCCACGGTGCCGCTCACGGGAGACAGGAGCAAGAACAGAGGTTGAAGAAGGAGCACGGCTGTTGGATTAACATCCAACGGTCCAGCTGCTAGAATCATTTGTTGATTAAGTTGACAAAGCCGTGCGTACACGTCCGCTTAGTAGGCCCACAAGTCAGTTACCAAATCTGACGGGTCCCAGCTGTCAACGGGATGAATAATTTTTTTCGCAAAACAAGGAGGCACTTCCTTCCGTGCGAAGATACAGCCGGTGGGTCCCAGTTGTCAGGTGGAGGAAACAATTTTTCGGCTTAATAAGGAGGAACTTTCCTTGCGTGCGACCATGGACCTCGTGGGTCCCAGTCGTCAGGCTCTCCACGTACAATCCTCTTCCGATGACTCTCGTTTATTGACCACGCCGCACCGAACGCAGCTAGGCGGTGGCGACGGCGAGGCCCCGGACGGGAACGACTCTGAGATGGGAAAACACGGCAGTGGAGTCGCAGATTGAGAGGAGGAGAAGGGTTATAACTGGTTCTGTTGCGGCGTGGGGTTGTAGTCTGTGGAGAATAACAGGAGGTGTCGAGGGGTGGAGGGATAGCCTGGCCGACGGTGGGGTAGCGCTTCGCAGCGATGCGTGCTAAGCAGAGCCGCTAGCCGCCGGAGGCCGGACCAGGCGGTCCCGGCGACGCTGGAGGAAGAAGACGAGAGATTGAAGGTGCATGCCCGCCGTTGGATATAAATCCAATGGTTGTGGATGACACAATCATTTGTTGACCAAGTTGACAACGCCATGCGTAGGCTTCGACCTATTGGCCCACATGTCAGCCTGCAAAAATGTGGCATATATTTAACCCATGTTTTCTAGAATGTACAGTCCATTTGCTGGGCTGGGTGAACAAATAATTTCACGTCAATCAGGCCCATTTATATTTTCTAAGAAAACCCAGCCCATTTGCACTTCCTTGAAATACACGTATTAGGTGGGCTCGTTTTATATATAATGTTATGTTAGAAGGAGCAATTAATATCAATGAATAAACCGGAGAGACACATTTTTTATATATATAATTAAGAAATTAGCGAGTTATTGCTCAAAATAAAAATGAGCGCGTTATTATTAAATTGGTCCTTAAAATCTTCGCAAGCTTTTGTACGCAATCACCAGGATTTTCCTTGCCTGTGAGTCAAAAACAACCAGGATTTTCCTTGCCAACTTCCGTTAAACATTTACTTTTATAAGTTAATAACACGTGGGATGTTTTTATAATGTATATATAAGTCTCTATAAAATATACGATAATAGTAATAATATAAATATATATAATGTGGTTAGAAGGGAAAACATAAATTGGACACAACATTACTTTTATAAGAGACCTGCGTTTTATACCCCACAGTAGGCATACTAACAAGTTCACACACAAATACAACAGAAAAGGTAAACATTCATATCAAACTCAGTTTCACTGGACACGTTCATATTCATAGCCAACATTCACTATGAACAACTCAAAAGATTCATATATACACAAGCTCAGCATATCTATGCATCCAAATGATTGATAGATCACACGACAATATTCATACATAATTCACAAAAAGATTCAGATATACACATGTTTAGTATGTTTATGCATCCAAATGATTGAGATCACAGCCAATATGATCCATGGACAAACTTTAATTACCTAGGGTACAGACTGGTAAATGGTGTTCAATCGGAGGTACTTCTTGCTAAAATTAGTTCTTGTACGAGTAAACTTTCGAGTACATAAGAGATAGCACAGACAATCTGAACTTTGCTTGTAGGTTTATCCTCAAATAGTGGCCTCATGCCGAGGGAGGTTTGAGCAACTTGGCCACTACTTTCATCCAACTAGTTTACTGGCTCATCTTGGTCCTGTATCTCGCCAAAATTCTACATTGCAGACGAGAAAGGAGGCGGTTGAGAAAATGAACCACCCAATTTTTTTGTGCAGTTCAACTGAAATGGAGCATCCTTAGCGTGCAGACTGATTAAGTGCCAGATGAATATACGCATCAACCAACTTGTCTGGAATCTTTAGACTGCATGCCATATAGTTCGCTACCATATGTGCCGATAACCAAAAGGCACAAGTTGGGACCAAAGACTGGACTGCGTTTTTCTGGGCTATGCACCAAGCAATATTTTTGGCGTTCACTCTCCTAATACTTGGAGTTTGACAATTGGTTGACGCCGGTTGATACTCGAATGAATATAGGCACTTCTTGTCAACATCGATGCTTGTCTGAGTGAACTTTGGAGTACATAGCAGCAGCATAAGTACCTGTCCATCTGATCATTTTGTGCAGTTCTACTGAAATCACCCGATGTAATGATTTGCCTGCGAGTTCAGGCTCCAGATTACTCCTTTATGAAATCGGCAAACAGTAGCACAATACCAAATTACCAATACATATGACAGGCACAATAATCAGGATAAAGACCAGTACCAACCTGTGTGAGGTAGCATATCAATTACTATTTCCTTTGACTGGAAGCCGAGATAAGCCAAGCGACTGACAGCAAAGGAAGAAAGCAAGCGGAGATTAGCGACTGACAAGAAAGGACGGAAGCTGTCGAGGCAATGAAGCACCCAAAGTTTTGTGCAGTTCCACCAAAATCGAGCATCCCTATTGGCACATATATTGAGAGAGTGAGATTACTGTAATAGTGGGACTAGTTGATGAAACATACACTAACAAATAGAAGCACCCTCATTATCTTAATGGGTAAAGTTAGCAACATAGTAGTCTTGCTTAAAGAGAGGTATTAGTTTATTTAATCAGTGCCAATTAGCTCAACTCAACACTCAAAGCATTGCCATTTATCATAGGTTGCAAAACTTTAACATGCAAAGATAAAGGAGTTTCTCATGACAATAGCACGATACAAATAGAGATGACAACAAACTAATATGGATGAAGGCCTTAGGCCCGTACCAACCTGAGAAAAAAAAGCTTATTCATGTAGTCCCATAAGAGATGATAAAGCACTCACTCGAATCACACAATAGTATATATTTTTGTGCACTTCAAATGTATGGTTGAAATCACTCTTGTTTACCAGTGCTGAGATTATATCGAAAGATTATCAAGAACTTCCAGCAGAGTTAAAGCACTGGCTGGGATACAGTTCATTGTATTGTCTTGTGTAGTTCCACTAAAATCTATGATTGGCACAACACGATCCCTGTTTGCACAAGTAGGAACAAGGTGAAACCTTCATTAGCTTAGTGAGAAAGGATAGGAAGACATTAGCATATTACTCAAACAGTAGCATCAAATTCATGATGGACAATACGCAAAACATTGCCTCATTGAACCAATGGCAATAAATTGACATGCAAAACAATAGCACTATTATGTCATGACACTAATAATATTCCCTCCCTGCTCCACCACAAGATTCACCTCCATAGACAAACATACACACGTACATGATTCAGCATAGGGTCCTACTAAAGATTTGTTTAACTCCAACAGGAAAATTAGGCAGTAATAAATTAGTGGTACTTAAGTACTCCGAATTAATCAAGTGAGACAGCAGAAGTGGAAGTGCTCCCTGGAGGATCGTCTCACATGTAAGGTAGTCGTTGCCGGAGCCCTTGAATGGCCTCGACTGAGGCCTCTGGCTTCAGCAAGATCGCCTTGGCACTGTTTATTCTTCTTCTTCTTCCTCTTCATGCTCTGTTTCTCTTTCTCCTCACCAGTTGGTGAAACCAAGTACATGATTGGCCTTCTAATTCAGAATTGGTTTTGTCAGTGAGGGAGTACAAGTGTACTAGTAAAAAACAGCATTATTTTCTCATGGCAGTCGGAAAATAGAGATGAACACATGCATTAAATATCATTCTTACCTAAAGGAAGGTTATGGCGCCAATATGGATGATGAGGATTGGAACACAGATCTCCCTTTGTGCAGTTCCACCAAAATGAACCAACTGTTCCATTCTGACATTCCAGTTAAACAGCACAAAAGTCACTTCTTTTAAGAAGAGTTTTGTGCAGTGCACCAAAAGGTCACAACAGCAACCAGGTGAATTGGATATCCCTGTTTGCACAAAAAGGCACAGAGGAAACAGTCAGAGTCTCAAACAATTACAGGCAAAAACATTTGGCTAAACTTGTCATGGCTTATAACAGTGGCATGGCTTCATTTTTACCAGGGACATTAGATTAAGAACAGCTAAGGCTGCGTTCGGTTCACAGGTTTGGTGCAGGATTTTCGTAGGAACACAATTCCTACGGTATTCTTTCCCTTCCAACCGTTCGGAACACGGGAAAGGTGAATAGTGTTTCATAGGAAAGCTGGTCTGGTAGTACTGATTCCATAGGATTAGAAACATCCACGCGCTGCTCATTTTTTGGGCGGAAGCCCGAGGCAGGCGCTCGCTGCCATGCGTTAGACAGGTTGCTGTGCTGTGTTGCCGGAATAAAAAAATCAACCTATGTGTGGTACGTGAGGTGAGGACAAGAGTAGTCACTGTGCAGCTGAATAAACAAATAGCATCTCATACTGCCAAGCATGCTACTCTAAAAAAACAAATCTGTACATTTCGTAGTCCATCCGAACACATTCTCTTGAGAGTTTCCTCCGGTTCGCTGTTCCATAGTTTTATACCTACATTCCTTTCCTATTCCTCTATTTTCATCAAGACCTATGTTTTCTGCCCCTTTATTCCGAACGGAGCCTAAATATTTGGTATAAGGGCATGGGACAGTGGGTGCACCAGCAGTCCAGCACCATGTACGTAAACAGGGGCATAAAGTGGTGATTCATAGTTTGTTGCCCCGAGAAACAAACATCCAAGAAACATATCTGGGTTGGTCCCATTTTTGTTCACTCTAGCCACCTACTCCTATGTGTGGATAGCAAATCTAGTCCTGGTCATACCACTGTGTACAGCGTTACCCCTATATTTCCCTTTTCGACCAAGAGACCGGTTGGATGACCAGTCTGTACTACTTTCACCCCCTTTCCTTCCTGTTTGTACCAAGTCCGATGTACATACTAAATTCCCCCACCCCCACTTTATTTCTTGTTTGAACCAAGTACTCCCTCCGTCCGGAATTACTTGTCATCAAAATGGATGTGTCTAGAACTAAAATACATCTAGATACATCCATTTCAATGACAAGTATTTTCGGACGGAGGGAGTACAAGATTCGACTCCATGAAGTAGCTTTACCTCTAACAATAGAAGAAAAAATATGTGACGTTGGACCATCCGATCGAGAGGGGCTGAGAGGTAGAAAATGATGCACATGCAGCGACGTAGCGAGCTGGGGAAGTAGAGCTAAGGCGGTTTCGAACGAAGATATACCTGAAGGTCGTCGGGATGTGGATAGGTGGGCGGCGGGAGGCCGGATCCGCCCACAGGCAACGACGAAGGGATCGGAGGACCTCCCGCGCCGGCGCTCGGCCAGAGATAACGGTGCGGCCGGCAGTGGGTCTCCTCCCTCGCTGTCGACGACGGCCTAAACGCTGCCCCTCCTCCCCTTCACCGGCGGAGGGGGATACGTCCGGATCTGTAACCAGCGGTGAGGATAGAAAGCCAGTGTTTTTTGAAGGGAGAAAGACAGTGTTACTACCCCTATCTTGTTTAGATCTGGAGAGGATGAGAGTGTGTGAATAGAGCAACCCTAGCAAGCAAGCGCGGAGGCTCCGGCCTATATATACGTAGTGGGGTAGTTTTCCTTTTTCACTCCATCAAAACAATCGTTTAAAATTGTGTACTACTACATGCCAGGTCGCGGTTTTTTTAGTTGTTGATTGTTTTTTGAGATAGCTACCCGCTTGTTCCAAGTGGTGTTACGGTGTGCCAGGTCGCACTTTGTATCGTTCAAGTCTGGTACTACAAGTCCCTCCATTAAATGAACAACCACCCCTCGTAAAAATTGTGAACAAGCCCACGGCTAAAATTAGCGGAAACGTGGGTTGCCCCAACATGCATTATTATTTATATTTTCTACTCCCTCCGTTCCTAAATATAAGTCTTTTTTATAAGCCACACCTAAGACAAGAATTTTTTTATTAGCAGTGAACCCCACATGTCATAGACACAAAAATTGTGGCAAGATTCCCTTAGGCAAGCCAAAGTGTGTCTAACAATTTGAGCAACTCAGGTTAGGCAAGTGTGGCAAGTGTGGGAAAAATAATGTGGCAACATAAGACAAACATAGTCACAATCCAAACAGCCCCGTAATTTTTTGTGACATGCATGAAAATTTGGTTAGTTAAATTTATAGTCAAAATTTGGCAAGGTGCATCAAATCAACACATGCAAGTATCAAAAGGAAAGTCACGGCATGCATGCATGCGTTGTACTCCCTCCGTTTCCAAATATAAGTCTTTTTAGAGATTGCAACAAGTGACTACATACGAAGCAGAATATGTCTACTCCTACATACGAAGTAGCCCATTTGAAATGTGTAAAAAGACTTATATCGAGTGCAGTGCTTTGATGTGTCGCGTCAACTCGTACAAGACCGAGAAATTTGATTACTACAACGCCCTCTCCCTCGCGGACTGAGCTCCGGTGCCTTAACTGCACCTGCCTTTGGCTGCATGACAGGAGGGCCAACCACCTGTTGGGCCCACCTGTCATAGACGCAAAGGCAGGAGCAGTAAGTAGAAGCTTTCGCTACACGCTATCCCTCCCGCACGAGGTGGACGGACATGCAGCAGTGGATTCGATACTGTAGAAGTAGGAGTAACATCATTGTTCGTCTTCTCGAAGAGGCGAAGAGCCAAGCGCAACCCGAACGTGGCAGTTGCGAACGCTCGCGTGGTGCGGTTCCTTGGAGTACTAGCCAGGCTCTTGCATGAGACAAAATTGCTATTGTTTAACAATTAAACTCCATTATCCATTGGTTGATACTCATTCTGCATAGGTCCACGCGCTTAGCACCGTTTCCTCCTGGGGTCACCAATGTTTATTTGCTAATTAATAGCATTGCATGCAATGAACTAGCCATTGCAAGTCATTAAAAGCATGCACACCTCTCATCTCTTATTGGTTGATATGTCAAGAAACAAGAAACAAGGTAGAAGTTAATGCACCGCGCCTAAGTGTTTTGGGACTATTTGGTTTTCGTAAGATGACTTACACACCTAGACGGAGGGAGTAGTATAGCCCTGTAAACCGGAAAGGAGTATTTGCCTTTCTAGAGATTTCAACAAGTGACTAGACTACACCGTGTGCAGTACTCCCTCCCTTCCGGTTTATAGGGCTCAAATCTCAAATCTCATGAACCAAGGCATTTTGCGATTGGAGGAATGTATCTCGTACTTTACAAAACTACCCTAATTAAACTCATGCATTAATTACGTAGTTCTCTCGTTTTCCTCTCCGCCTTGGTCGCGGTGCACAATATTGAGCACTCCTATATGACTAGCCGCTCTATCTACATGCGGGACATTTCAAAGCATCCGGGCCCGCGTGCCATCCACCAAATCACAGCGAGGTGCTACAGTCGAGACTCACCTGTCACCCCGGTGTGGCCGTCATGACCCGTCATATCACAAAACCCACACCTTTACCAGCAGTGGTAAGGTGGCCTCCAAGTTGGACTGGACGAAGCAACCATCATTTCACTGGAACGCTCGTTCAAGCCCTTTCTTCCCTTTCTTGAAGAAAACCTCACTCCAGGCTACTCACTTCTGCCATTTTTCTTCTGTACCGACGAAGGAAAGGTGGGCGAATCAGTTATGCTGCTATATTTTCATTCCAAGAATCTTCTTTTTGCGAAGCACCGACCGATTCTCACATCCTATTCTTTTCCCGTTTTCATTGCGATTGTGGTTTCCTTTCGATTGCTTTTTGTTTGTCAGTTCATTGATGGATCCTGGAGCACTAGGCAAAGAGTTGCCGGCGGACAACCCACTGGAGACAGCGATCTCCAGGAAGCGAGCACCGACCAACGAGTTGACCATGTTGGCGGGCCAACCCATGGAGACGAAGAACTCCAAGAAACAAGCACTGGCCAAAGAGTTGAGGACGTTGGCGGACGAACTCCTCAAAGAAAGTTGGAAGAACAGCAAGGGCCCCACCGTGCCTACCCCAGGAACTCTGATTGCCACCTATGTGAGGCTCAAGACCGAGTTTGAGGAGATAGTCGCCGTTGAGAAGCAGTATTCCCCTGGCAAGGTGATGGCCCCCATCGAGGACGAGGAGATGGCCCCCGGAGGGATGAGATCCCCCGGTGAGCTGCACAAGGTAAAAAATAATGGCTTATTACCATAGTTGTGGTTTTTGATTATTTGCAATGTGCTTGCTAATATGTTAGGGTTGTGCAGGTGCCGGTGGACGTCCTTGATGATTCCGATGTCGTGGCCCGTCCTGTTGGCATCGCCCCGGAGATCGATTCCGATGCCGCTGTCCATCCTGTGGACATCGCCCCAGAGATCGATTCCGATGTCGCGGTCAGTCCTGTGGACATCGCCCCAGAAATCGATTCCCATGCCGCTGTCCGTGCTGTGGTCATTGCCCGAGAGATCGATGACAAGAAATAGTTGGTCGCGCTAATCCTTCAGGGTAGTTTGCATTGCCCTGTGTTTAATTACCAGAACGATGCGTGTTATCAAACCATCTTAGGGCTAGTGCACTGTCTTGTGTGGGCGGATCTTGCTACTTTTGTTTGATAGTGAATCATGCGATGAATCATGCGAACCCTCTCCGAGTTATGGAAACAGATGTATCCTCACCAGCTTTTGATGTAATATATGGCATGCTTAGATGTAAGTTTGAACTGTTTATCATATCAGCAGGGCTTGTTTGATGATTCTTGGTGTTAGTAGGCTAGCTACTGTGCGAGCTATAGTACTTGCAAAACACTCACCGAAGAGAAACGTTGGGGCTGATGAGCTCGTGGTACGCTTATACTTATCCCTCGTCGATCGACCAATAGCCCTAGCTCCTAAAATTGTAGGCTTAGCGATCGATCAGACAATAGTCGACATACATTCAGGCCTCATTTGGTTCATAGGGTAGGAAAATCGTAGCAAAAGTACAGAGAACGTGCAACACAAAATCATAGCAGTGCAGAGACGTACTCCCTCCGTTCCAAAATAGATGACCTAGGCGGGCTAGTTTGGCCTAGTGGGTTTCAGTGATATGACGTGGTACAGTGCCGTCCAGTCTTCGCGTGTGGTAGCAGTATTGCGGGTACAGTAAGTTTTCTTGAAGAAGCGGAATTCAACGAAGTCATGATGGTTCCTTCGTCCGAACAACTTACAGTGGGAAAGGTTGGGCCTGCGATACGACCGGGGTAGACCAGGATAATTTTGTGCATGGCAGGTGGACCAGGATGGTCGACGTCCCACATGTCGGCGAATGAAAGTATTCTTTCCGATATAGAGGACGAGCAACGAGTATTCATTGTTTATTTTTGATGAAAGCTATTGTCTCCACTGTTACGACGGAGGAGTGTGAAACACGGCAGCCCAGTGAACTTGGCATGTGCACCACTCCCTCCTTCCTCATGTAATGCCCAGGTTACAGCTTTTTCTCACTTTCTCTCTATCTATTTCCTCTCAAATGTTTTTTACCTTTCTTTTTTAAGACACAATTGTTTTTATGCCTTTTTTAGAATTATTTTTTATACCTAGGAGCACGTGTAGAGACGGGCTCTTGCAGAGCCCACTCCTTGACTTTGTCAATGCCTCTCTCTCCTCCACATAAGGAGTACTACTTGCTATGCATGCATGCGGCGGGCAGCTGGCGTCTTGAGGGGCCAGGGCGGTGAGAGCGGGCTCCGGAAGCGGTCCGGACTCCAGCATGGCCCACCTCACATTATCACCATATATTTCTTGGAGTCCGTGCGCGGCGGGCGGGCGATCTCTTCTCCCTCCCCCGTTTCTCTCTTCTCAGCCGACGCCCGCCGAGCGATTAGATTTCGGCTATCGACGGTTTATTCAATTACGGTCCCACATGTCAGTGAAATTGCAAGACAACGCGTGTCCCCTCTGGTGAGCGGCGTGCGAGCCGGACTGTCGGGGTTGCGACGCGTACGAGTCGTAAGTGTGCCGCCTTTTCCTTTAGAACTTGCGAAGCGTAACATTTTCGCGCGATCGATCGATAGAAATCCAGAACAAAATGACGAGGGCGGTGCTTTCCCGCTCGTTAGGCGGGCTAGTTCGAGTGATATGACGTGCTACAGTGCCGTCCACTTGCTCCATTTTTATGTAAGCAAGAGTTTACACTCTTACGCGGGAGGAGTGCGAAACACCGCGGATCTGATTTTGATCGAGGGATAACTGTTCCCTGCCAAATAATGGAGGATTGTTAGCGATTATAGCATGATAGTTAGGGCATCTCCAGCGCTGGCCCACAAATTTACACCGGCATCTGTCCGAGGACACTGATGGATGCCATCCGATGCTGCCCGCATACCTTTCGACAACTATATGAACTAACCGGACGAAATTCGTGCAAACAAAGCAAATTTCAAATTAACCGGATGAAATTCATTACATTTCGAAAACTTTTCCTACAAACTGGACGAAATTCATTACATATTTCGCACAAACCGTACTAAAACCTACTGTAAACCTAATCTAAACGATCGCCGGCGCCCGACCACCATGTCCGGCCATGAACCCGAGAAAGCCGGCCATTGCCTTTGCCTCCTCCTCATCCGCCTCGATAACCTCCTCCTCCAGAGCGGCGGCGACCTACCGTGTACTACTCTTCCTCGCTGCCGGCTGCGCCCGCGCACGCGCGCCGGCTTCGTGGTCGTGGCGGCGGAGGGCGGCCGGGGGGGTGCCGGCGATCTCCTTCGTTTGCTCCTGCGACAGTACGTCGAAGAGAGCTTTGGAGCGCGCCCGGAGCGGAGCCGCCGATGTCCCTCGTCTGCTCCTGCGACAGTACGTCCAAGAGAGCTTCGGAGCGCCAGGAGGCCATGGTTGAAGTGGTGCCGACAGAAGGAAGGGACCGGAGGAGAATAAGTGTGGGTCTTTGGCTATGGCTGGGAGCTGGGGCTCAAGTTAATATAGCGGGCGAATGGCAATGAGCCGCGGCAGACGGATGGACAACTGGCGCCGGAGTAGGTTCGTCGGGCGTGAATGCGGACGCTGCTTCAGTGACTTAACTGCAGATGCGTTTGGGTTACTGACATGTGGGCCCAACGGGCATCTGGCCCGCATGTCAGTGACACACCAATTGCACCTGCAGTTAAGTCCGGTGAATGCGGCATTGACATTCTGGAGAGACGGTGACCGTTTCAGGCGGGAAGCGCGCGCTAGCGATGGAAGGGGTTTCGGTGTGCAGTGGCACTAAGATCGGTCGCTCACGATAGTACATACTCCGTACCATACTACCATAGTACCCTCTCTAGCTTAGGCTGTTTTATAGATTGTCGTTGTGATGGACGATATACATGAGCAAGGCGGTCCGAGTATGACCGTTGGTGTTGAGCCAGGTGAATACATGCTCGGCGTTCGCGTAGGCCTCCATCAAACGTCTAAACAGTAATGTCAGGCACCGCCGGGGCGCGCAGGTGATGGGCTCGCCGTTTGCGTTGCGCCATGAGCAGGACTTTGATTTAGAGGGCGACGTGCATGCATTAGCATGCTTTGACAGCGTGAGCGTGAGTGTCTGACGCGAAGTATTTCATTTTCATTTGGCTGACGAGGGTGCGTTGCAGCGACGAGTCCGTGGTTTGATTCCCCACATACGCATAATTTTGGTTTTTACAGTATTTCTTTCTCCATTGACAGGTAGGCCCGCGTAGATAGATAAAGAACACGAGCTGATGAGGCGCATGCGGACTGTTTGACTGGTCAACCAGACAAATACGGAGCTATACGCTGAGCCAGTGACCGTATAATCACCATATCTCGTATACAATGATCAAAGTGAGCTATCAAGACAAGTTCGATGACCGCCAATGCATTTTACTCGGTAATAAATGACCAGGATTGAAGGGGAATCCAAATTTGCTTCGTCTTCTGTCCTTGAGCTCTTGACAAACCAATGCACTATACGGTTGTCCGGCCACTCCACCCCAGAGCTCTCACCAAGCGTCGTTCATGCCACCGCGCCGCACACTAACCGGTAAGGCAGCGATGGCATCCCGCCGCGCCGAGTTCCTCGCCGCCCACGACCGCACACAAAATGGTAGGGAAGCGATGGCATCCCGCCGTGCCGAGTTCATCGCCGCTCGCGACCTCACAACTATGTGGGAGGAATTTGAAGATGCCAAGGCCGAATGGGCGGTAGAGCAAGAGGCGGCCAAAGCCGCACAGAGGGAGCGGAAAAGTCAGAAAGCACTCAAGAAAAGAGAGGCCCGCCGCCGCAAGAAAGAAAAGGACGCACGCGCTGCTGCGGAGAGGTCGGCGGAGATCCAAGCACGGTGGGGTGTCGCCGACAAAGCCGGGAAGGAGAACGACGGCGTCTGGCCAGCATGTGAGAAGTAGTAGTACTAGTAGTTAGTGTGTGTGTCTGTGTCTGAGTACGAGCATGTACCAATACTACTAGTTACTACTGTAGTTTTTAGAGCAAATTACCAGTACATTAGCCTAGACTAAATGGAAAAATTCCTATCCTAAGCATCAAATGGCATCTCTTTCTCTATAGGAATTGAGATGCATGTCATCTCACTTCCTATGATTTTCATATTCCTATCCTATGAACGAAAGGAGGCCTCTGTTGGAGTAACTACTGTAGCTAGCAGTACTGCTGGTACAGTAGTTTTCTTCAAGAAGCGGAATTCAACGAAGTCATGATGGTTCCTTCGTCCGAGCAACTTCAAAGTGGGAAGTGGGCCTGTGATTTGACGGCTCATTAGTCATTGTTACTGCGGCGCGACGACCTGGGTGACTCTCCCTTGGAGTTCTGCGTGCATGGCAAGTGGACCAGGATGGTCGACGTCCCACATGTTGGCGAACGGAAGTATTCTTTCCGATATCGAGGAGCAAGGAAACCGCGTGGTATAGTATCACTGCTGATTGGTTCGCAAAAAAATAGTATCACTGCCGATTTATAATTATTTTTTATTTCTGATGAATGCTAGCGTTTCAACTCTTACGACGAAGGGTGCCAAACACGGCACGTGCTGGATGTCCCACACGTCAGCGAAAGGAGTGGGACATGAACAGCGTGGTAGAGCCCAGCGTAAAAAAACAGCGTGGTAGAGCGTCTCCACTTCTTCCACTTCTGGGTCGGAGACCACACGTAGTAGTACTTAGTGGTATGAACGATACAAAGTGCGACCTGGAGAGAAAGACACGTCTAGTTGGAAGGTCTCGGGGCATACACGTAAACAAATATAAAAGTTAATATGTGCCTCCAACTAATATAGTAGTAGTAGAGTACTTAGGCACGTACTCCATAACATCACCGTGCATTGCACGTACAACATTTAGTGGTAGTACGTAGTAAGAGACAAATGCCGCCCAAGAGTTCCCTTCTCGACCTACTTTTGGGTGTTTGGTAGAGTGTATGGAGGGTGCATGAGTCCACACTAGTTTAGCACAAATACACTAGAAGCATGCATGAAGAGAGCATGCATGAAGAGGGGTGTTGAGTTGAGCATGCATGAAGAGGGAACAACTATGCTGAGACGAGAACGCAACCAAACACACCCTATATGCCACGCATGTTCATACCATTTGTGCCTTTCTACTTCACTTACTGCGCTACATTACTCAGGTTCGTACGTCCACTCCTGGGTACATGTCCGTCTCGTAGTTCCAGTCCCACGTGTTCTTCATATAGATGGAACGATCCTTGCATAACACGTGCACCTTGATGCTAGATGTCTCGCGTGTTGGCAAAAGGATGAACAAAGCTCACGTAAAAAAATAGAGTGGAAGAACATAGATTCCGGACGACCGAGAAGGAGCAAGGAACCTCGTGGTGGAGCGTCTGCACTCATAATATTTAATATTATTCAGCGATATAAAATTAACCAATCATCTCCACAGTGGACTGGAAGAGTACGAAACACGGCAGCCCAGTGTAGTTACATCATACTAGTACATGGCTAACCCACGCTATCACCATATTTCTTGGCTTCCGTGCGACACCTATCTCTAGTAATCCAGCAGCCTGTATCGCTTCTCCCTCCTCGTCTCTATCAAAGTGCGGCGGGCTGGCGTTTCTGCCGTCTATTGAGGTCGGTTAACTATCACATGTTAGCGACATGCCAAGAGCATTCTAAAAAAATTCCTTTCACGTTCCGTTTTCAAAAAGAAAAAAATCCTTTCACGTACGAATTTGCCTGTATGCTTTGAGCAACTTGCATGTCCTATACTGCTCCTGTTTGATACTCTAACTTAGCTAGAGGTTAGACTAACTCATGACTAACCCTGAACTAACTGTAGCCAAAGAGGTGTTTGGGTGACAGGGTTAGATTGACAATAAATGCACTTCATGGAGAGAGAAAAGTGATTTTTCAGTGGTCCCAATGAGAACTATCTCCAGTTAGCACCTCTTGGGTGGGATAGTTTTTTTTGGTGGGTTCGGTGCAACTTGCTCCAATTTAAACCCTCATGCTTGGATACTTTAGGGCTATTTGAGCCCCAACTAGCTCAAACTAACTCTAACCCATGGATCCAAACAGGGCCTATGGCCAGTCTCGACGCGGAGCAGTCGCGTGCACCGGGAAGCGGCGCTCTCTCGGCCGTCGCGCCACTTCAAAGCCGGCGCCAGTGAGAGGTCGCCTCCGCTCTGGCCGGGCATTAATGCGGCACTGACGCTCCAGGGCGACGCTGACCGTTTCACGCGGGAAGCGCGCGCTGGCAAGGGAGTATAGGTTTTGAACCGTTTCAGGTGTAGTACTGGTAGTTTGCAAAACTACTCAATTATTGCACTCAGTTTCCTAAGAAATTGTGGTAAAAAACGTTACTCCACAGCCCGCTTCCCTTCTCCTTCCTCTTCCACCGCCCGCGCACGTCCGCGGGAAGCGACCGGTCAACCCTTATATAGGAGTGCTAGCACAAAAAGATGCATGCATGACCACTAAAATTTCCATATTAAAGCGCCGCTCCGGCGGGAGTATGGCGTATGTTGTTACCTTCGGCCGGCCCATGGCTACCGGGCGACGGCGACCAGAGAAGAGGCGGCGGGAGGGGAATGAATGCAGCTACTGTTTGGGTTCGCCTTCCGGCTTAAATAAATGCGCAGCATCACGTGTACCCGCGGGTGCACAAATTGTAACATACGTGTCTGCTTAAGTGGGCGTCACGTAACTGGTGTGTGTGTGAGAGAGATTCTGAGAGACAGAGTGCGTGTGTGCGACTCTACTCTTCGGACATGTACTCAACCTTTTGCATCGGGATATAAGTATAATGGTATTTACTTTAGCTAGTGATTTACGTGGCCATGTTAACGTGGTTGTGTCAAAAAAATGTCACTTCCTGCTCGTGATTTGCGTTATATAATTACAAGCAAGATTCTCGTGCATTGCACGGAACATCAATATGCATTTTTTTACAGAACACCTGTTGTGATTGACCCATGCAGGAGTAATCCCATGTGTAAAAACTAATGATATCTCGAGAATTTTATCGGAAAACTGGTATCTCGAGAATGTCATCGAAAAAATGAAAGATGAGAGATAAGGCGAGGAGGAGTGGAGCGTGGTGGTGACTGGTGGTCGGAATGGGCGGAGGCATGGGGATGGACGGCGCCGGCAGGCGGCAGCGGCCACCATGCATGCTAGATTGTTCCAGAGACTTATTCCTTTTTTAATTGCTGAGCAATGAGGTTGCGGGAGATAATGATGTGGAGAGAGGTGCGGGTATCTTTTGTAAAATTATCATAGTTTGCTTTCTATCCTCAGATATAGATCATACGGTCTGTATTACAAGATGGCAGGCACACCATCACCGCCAACTCGTTTTTTATAAGGGTACAGATGATAAGTTTGCTGACTACTAAAGTAAAGTGGAATTTGTCCATGTTATGCAAGTAAATAAAGGTGATTGTTTATCATACGGGTAAGGTTGGATGAAGGGTGGTAGGAACAAATGCTCCGCCTAGAGCATGTGTGTGTGAGATGGAGTCTTAGTGTGTGTGTGGGGTGTGTGTGTGTGTGTGAGAGAGAGAGAGGAGAGAGAGATGGAGTCTTAGTTTGTGTGTGTGTGAGAGAAGAGAGAGAGATGGAGTCTTAGTGTGTGTGTGGGGGGGGTGTGCGTGCGTGCGTGCGTGTGTGTGTGTGTTTGTGTGTGTGTGTGAGAGAGAGAGAGAGAGATGGAGTCATAGTGTGTGTGTGGGGGGGCGTGCGCGCGCGCGCGTGTGTGTGTGTGTCGCGGGGTCCTCTGTGGCGGATGTAATTTAAGTGTGCATGGCTTCATCATAGAGAGGTGATGTGTATGGCAGAGGCCACCAACGATGGGGTGCGAGAGAGAAAATGCCCCTAGAGAGGGAAGAGAAGGTGTGTGCGCGTGAGAGGAGTCGACATCGAGAGAACGTGTTTGTTCGAGAGACATCGAGGAAGACTACTATATATCGATGGTGCATGTAGGCGGGAATTAAACAAAGGGATGGTCTTATTGGTTTCGGGGATATAGGGGAAGAGTGAGAGGCGGGGGGGGGTAGCTAGAAGGAGATTGTTAAGTGTGAGTGTGTGTTTTACCCATCCAGGCGGAAGTTATGTGCACAAAAGAGGAGAACAATTCGATGTGGCGTTAGGATTGAGGGTAATTAACTACGTATGGAGACATAGAGACCTTGAACGTGCATGTGTGAGAGGTATACATGTATACGTGGGATGTGTGTGTGTGCGCGCGCGCATGATCGAGATAAAAGAAAGAAGACATAAGTCATAAGATCAACGACATGGGAGAGACGGATCGGTATGACAATATGCATGCATGTGAGAATGCAGGGAAGAAGGCCCGACAATTGAGCATGTGTTTTTGTCTTTAAGAGATAGTGGCGTGGGCTGGAGCATGCATCTATGGCGAGCAGAGGGAGTGAGGCGCAACGATTGTGCAAAAGAGACCAACCTATAAATGCATATGTATGGAGAGACATATATAGTGTGGGTGATAGGAAGCAAGACTCCGTGCGAGAAAGAAATGTTGACGGAGAAACTACAGATAGATACAGAGATGGAGATGCTAGCTAGAGGGACATCCGCTAGTTTGGGTGTTGGAGATGACCGTCGGGTGGTTCAAAGGGTGAAGTTATATATGTGTGTGAGAGGGCACTTGACTGCATGTAGAGAGAAACATATGTAGTGTGCGTGATAGGAATCAAGAGTGAGGGCGAGAAAGAAGGTTGATGGAGAAACAGATAAATAGAAAGATAAAGATGCTAGCTAGTGTGCGTTAGAGATAGGAGTCGAGTGGATCAGAAGGCTGGGTTATGTGTGTGGGTGTGAGAGAGATAGAGAGAGGGTGCATGTGAGTCACATACAAACAGATATCAGAGAGAAATGAGATCCAGAGAGACGGAGTTTTGTGTCTGCGAGAGAGAAAGATATTTCACAACGAGAGTGATAGCTAGAGAGACATACGAGGGAACGCAAGATATCTCTAGGGAGAGAGGGTGTGTGTGAGCGACATACAAGAGAACAATGGAGAAATATGAGACCCTGGGAGACAGAGTTTGTGTTTGTGTGTGAGAAAGAGATATTGAAGAGGAAGAGTCGTAGGTTCTCATATCTAAGGAGCGAAAGACATCTCTGTATGAGGGGTGTGCGAGTGGCACACATGGGAATAGTAGAGAGAAATGAGACCCCGGGAGACAAAGTTTTGTGTTTGTGTGAGAGAAAGAGATTCCACATGGAGAATCATAGTTAGAGACACATAGCAGGGAGCGAGATATACTTAGAGAGAGATAGAGTGATGAAGGTCGAGGGAGAGAGTACCGTCAGTGTGTTACGAAGATAAAAGATCATTGTCGACATACAGGTAGCACGAGAGATACCTGAGAGACGATGAACGCGTATAGGTCCAGAGAGATAGTCCTATATAAGCATGAGTGATAGCTATATGAGACGAATATCTGGATTAAAGGGGATTCAAATATTTAAACTGGAGATCACGACATCGATAATATCATAACGCAAATTGGTGTATCAAACATGCATATTCATTTGAATTTGGGCACACGTGTAATGTTATATAGTTTATCAATATTGGTGATCCATAGATTCTTCAATTACAAACAATGCATGGTTTATATGCAATTAATGTCTAAACGGGATTACACTATATGTTGCGTGTGTGAAACACATTATACATGTTTGAGAAGTAAAAAAACCCGCATGAAACACACATTAATTGGAGACAGTTAGCGAGGAATGCATACATTGGATTTCAACATAAAGTGGTTTCAAATATTTGAAAATCCAAATTGATGGATACAACCTTATGAATCTGAGATCATGCCATTTGTAAACCATATTTATGTATAAATGGTGTTGTGCTTTTGAAAGTATATATAAAAAATGATGTATATAGAATGTAATTCCAATTGAAAATGGATCCCGCCCGAAAAAAATAGAATACAAACGGGATTCGAATTGAGTTGGCACGGTAAACGTGCACTCTGCAAAATTTGAACGAAGCGGGGAAAGTCGCAGTAACCGCCCGAAACCAAAATCTGCGAGATGGAAATCACTACTGCCTATCCCTGCCACGCAAAGCCTATCTGCTGGATTTCTATAGGTTTCGATAGGGGTAGGTTTGTAATTTCACCCAAACGTGACGTAACCGCCTCTCACCCGGATTCATACACGGTGGGCGCCAAAACACAGTGTGTCCTCGGCCGAAATCGACTCCCTCCCCGATTCATATTCATACACGGTGGGCGCCAAAAACAAACTCTCGTCGGCAAATATTCGGTGTATGCGAGATTACCGTCCTATCCCCAACCGACTAATGTTGCTGTGATGTAGTAGAAATTTGAAACGGGGGCTAAGTTTGTAAATTTCCTCGCATTTGAGACAAGCGCGCCCTGAATACATGGTTCCCCCTTCCTCTCTACCTCCCTTTTCCCCATTCGTACTCCGTGGGCGCCAAAACACCCTCTCCACCCCACCCTCCTCCGTCCGCCGCCGTCCGCCACCCCATCCACCGCCGTCCTCCTCCACCATGCCGGAGCTGATACCCCGACGCCGCCGTCCATTACAAGAGATCGACCTCTCTCATCCACGGCTTCGGACCGGGATCCTTGCATCCCGTCCTCTCGCTTCATCCCCGCCGTCGTCCACCTTGCCGGCGCCGCTCCTACGACCGTCTCGTCCACCGCGCCCGCCGCCACCGTCTACCCTCCTAGATCTGCTTCCACGCCGCCGACAGCCATCGCTACCGCAGCACCGTCAAATTCTCAGCAGATGCGTACACGGCGCCGCACCAGAGGCGGTACTCTTTCGTATCTGCTCAACTTATTTATCGCAGCAAGAAAATAGATCGCCACTGCTTTACTCTGATTTCTTGTCTTGGTTGCGAAGTTGCCTTTGTCCGGTTTGCACCTTCAGATCCGCCATGGCACGCTCAACACTATACTCCCAATGCTTATGGTTTTCCCCTTTTATATTCCACACTAGTTAAATCACAGTAGACTAAATTTCAAAATTGGGTCAGTCGATTTTTCAGAGCTCGCCGGAGTTCGCCGGTGCGAACGAAGGGGCTCGGGTGGTTGTGGGGCCTCGCCGAACGAAGAAAACTCGACGCGGGTGGGGGTTGGGGCGGGGTGGGGGTGGGGGTGGCGGAGGAACACAGGCGGCGGGGGCCGGTGGTCCGGCCGGCAGCCCGTGCGGTGTTCTGTATGGGAAGAATCAGAGACGAGGAAGAAGATGGGTTAGGAGACGTAGGATCTTCATCCAACCGCCTGAAATGGTCGAGAGACAGCTGGGAGTTGCATTCTTAATGCGCTCTGGTTCATCATGTGTGGGCACTGCGCAACCAACATTTTATTATCCAAAATCTGCTTGCTCTTCTTTACCATGTTCCTCTTCCGTTCTTCTTTAATATGTACTCTCTCCGTTCCTAAATACAAGTCTTTGTATAGATTCCACCATGGACTACATATGGAGCAAAATGAGTGAATCTACACTCTAAAATGTACTCCCTCCGTTCGGAATTACTTGTCGCATAAATGGATGTATCTAGACGTATTTTAGTTTAGATACATCCATGGTAATTCCAAGGAGGGAGTATCTGATACATCTGTATGTGATCCATAGTGGAAATCTCTACCAAGACTTATATTTTGGAACGGAGGGAGTATGATAGTGGTACAGTATGTTCCTTGTACTGAAGATGAGCAGGGACTTTTGCAGTGTAGAGGTCTATACGGTCGGTTGTGATGGACACTTTGAGCCTCTTTGATTCGTAGGATCTTGTAAACATAGGAATAGGATTTGTAGTCACCTGCCCACTTGAATCCTATAAGAATAGCAAGGAAATGCGGGGAGCTGTGTCGCCTTTGAGAGTAACACTGATATTAACAGTACCGCACCTTCACTTGAAGAGAGCTGGTATCCGAAGCCTTTCTAGCCGTACCGGCAATACTAGCACATATATTCCAGCAAGTTCCACTTTGCTGATTTTACTCTGATGCTTACGGTTTTCCCCGTTATATCTACACTATGATCTGTGTAGCTGCTTTGTGTCGCACTAGCAGCAGTCCACTCTTGAAGCTAAACACTGCAATGACTTACAAAATTGGCACCAAGGCATTGAGTGCCATTCTGGATGCAATGAAACTCATACGCTCCCCACCTGTTGATTCTTGTTCAGAATATGATCCTAATGACTCTTGTTCAAAATTGCCACATATAGAGAGACAGCATGGAATTGCATTTCTTTGGGCGATGTGATTCATCATGAGTGGGCAACCAACATTGTATGCAATGAAGCGGAACCTCAAGAATATGCTTCCTCTTCTGTTCTTTAACATGTTCCTCTTTGTTTATTCTGTATTTAGTACGTACAGTATGTTCCTTGTCAGGAAGGGGCGCAGGGACATCTGCAGTCAACAGCTGATAGAGCTGGCCTGTACGTGATCGATAGGCTTTCAATTACTAGCGGCAATACAACACCGTATTTTCAAGCCAGTTCCACTTTCCCGATTTATATATCGTGGTTATGGTGTACCCCTGTTATGTACACTATGATCTGCCTAGTTGTTGTGTGCTCTTGTTATCATGGTTTGGCAATAAACTCTCTATATAGTATATTATGAACCTATCATCTGCCAGCTATCCTTACTTCTGGAGCCTATTTTTTGTGTACTTGTGCCAGATTATATAAATGCACGCACCATATTACAGCACACATGAGCTCTCTCATCAGAATCCAGTGATAGCACACAAGTGTTTACAGGGGCGCCCCTATATTAGAATATCATCTGCATTACAAAGATAATCTCACAACTATTTATGTTTTCATGGTTCTCAGATATTATACGCAATTACAGTGAATATCAGAATCTGCGCATCAGAAGAATATTGTGGAACACTGCAATAAATTACAAAATTAGCACCAAGGCATTGAGTGCCATTCTGGAAGCAATGAAACTCATACGCTCCCCACCTGTTGATTCTTGTTCAGAATATCATCCTAATGACTATTCTAACCTCGAGGAGTCAAAGGCAGATGGCCTGTCCTGTTCACCCATCAAGGTGCCT
The DNA here is from genome assembly GCF_018294505.1 of Triticum aestivum. Classification (NCBI taxonomy): domain Eukaryota; kingdom Viridiplantae; phylum Streptophyta; class Magnoliopsida; order Poales; family Poaceae; genus Triticum; species Triticum aestivum. The sequence continues at coordinate 432,058,766 of NC_057808.1, forward strand.
GTTCTAATTTGGCAAGGTTTTATTGATTGCGCGTATCTTGCATATGTTGTCTTGCATTTCTTCTACTTTGTTGCACCGCCATCTGCTTAGTTTACTCATCATATAACTCGAGATGCCATGCCCATCCATTATCAATACATATTCCATCTGTCATCATACCATGTTTTTCCACTCAAATGATGTTCTTGTGCATCAGACATCAAAAAGGAAGAGGGTGATTGCCGAACCTGAAGGAGCACCAGCAAAGTCCTTGAAAAACGTGGTGGTGCCGGAGAAATCAGACAGCGCCCCACTTATATTGGTTGTACAACCAGTGACACTAAACGTAGGACCGACTCCAGCAGACTGTACCCATACTTCACTGGCCACACCACTAGCCCCACCACATAGGACCTGCACTCCAGCAAAAGGTATACCGATTTCATTTGCCATAGCACCAGCTATACCACAGAAAAATCCCACTCGAGCAAAAAGTACAGCAAGTCCACCGGCCGAAGACCTATCCCAACTGCAGAGACGGCCAATTCCTGCAGATTGGAACCCCATTCCATTTATTCCCAGTTTAAAAGACAATGCTTTCAATGTTGTTAGGGACTACGTGCATATATTCCCATCATGGGAAGATTATAGTGAAGACAAACACCATTTTCACATCTTCCTGTCCAACTTACGTGTAAGTGCTATTATTCATGGTTATTATTTTCCTGTTTTCTGCTGATCGAACACATCAATGATTTACATTACATTGTTGTAACTAGGCGAGGGTCAATCTGGATAGTCATGACGAGCAAATCTTGCTTGTGCTTTTCAAGGAAGCATTGCAGCAGTATCGGTGTTACCTAAGGAAATCACACTTTGATGGCAAGTCTATAAACGAATTTTCGGTGAAGTCTCCTGTGCTAAATTTAGAAGAGATTGAATGGAAAAACCTTGTTATGCACTGGTCTCGTTCCCAGGATGAGGTACTGTCTATGAAATCAAATGACAATTTGAACTTCTACTTTTCCGCATGTGCCTTACGGATCTTTTTTGCAGGAAATCTGCTCGAAGAAGAATTCCGGTTTGAAAAGAACGACAGGATATCGCAAATATGCTGCCCGCTGCTTTGCTCTTGTTAGTACCTGTTGTCCTGTATCACTATACTTGCATACATACCTTGTTCATTATGTGACAGCAATATGCATGATATCTTGCTTATCAATTGTTCGCTCCAAATTATCTGATCTGTATGAATGGTTACATTAGTGTAAAATATATCCAATGCCAATGGTTTTTTTAGCTCTGCATTGTTCTTGTAAGTAGATGCTGTCCTTTATCAGTGTACTTATATTGACAGGTAGTTGTTCATGTACCATCACTCTGCAGCTTATTTTCCTTTGCCCTCCATTTTCTACACATCAGATCTATATTTACTCTTATCATAAGGTTGGTACTGAAGAAGTTTAGCTGTGCATTGCTCTTGGCTGTGCCTTTTGCCTGTATCGCTGCACATACATTTATAGCTACTTGGTTATGTAGCATCACTTTTCATCTTATCTTAAATATTCTCCATTTTTTCGTATATTATCACATCTATATTTACTCTTAACAAAATGTAGAATAAAGGCAATGCTTATGAAGAAGATTCTGTGGTAAACTTCTTGAATTGCCCCCCCCCCCCATCAGCATGGACAAGGGCTTTATAGAGCCTGTCTTCACCAGTAATGTAAGTTTGTCCTTCTCAAGCCTTCAAACTTTGTTGTGTATAATTGGTTAGGCATGTCTGCAACAGCTGTTTATTTTTGGTGTTTGCATCAAATTGCATGTTTAAAGTTTATTATGTAGTTCATAAACAAAAGTTTGTCCTTCTCAATTTAAGTTTTTAGTTGTACAACCAAGTTCCTTCTTCATACCATGTAAATTAAACTATACAGAGCAAGTGATCTTCTTTTGCACTGCATGTATGCTTCTGTTCTTCATCCGTAATCCAGTGGTGTGGTGAACCTACCCACTACAACACAATGTCATATTCTGCAATGTCTTAACTATGAACAATGTCATATCATTCTACTATTATTTAAACCGTCTCTTTATTTGCCAATCTGAAATGGGATAAATTGACAGCACACTAACCATTGATACTTATGAGTTCTTGATCTGTAATCCAGTGGTGTCGTGAAGCTGCCAACTCCTTCACAATGTCATTTCCTGCCATGTCTTGACCTGAACAATACCATATTGTGTTAATGCAATTTTGAACTGTGTCACTTTATTCGTCAGTAAGAAATGTGATGAATTGTCAGCACTGATACTTTTATGTGCAAAACCTGTCATCTGTCTGCTTGTTTATCTTTCAGCGTGAGGAAGATATAAGTGTTGAACAAGCGCAGTCTCATCATCTTGCTCAGGTGCTTGCGCTGCAGCTCGCCAGCAGGGCTAACCTTTCTTGAACTCTATTGAAGTGCTGTCGGTTTTGTATATTATTTTGTTGGCGTGTTTATTTGCACTGGTGGCGATCTTTGATGCCCAGTGTATGTAATCTGCTGTCTGCTTGTGCTTTATTATCATAGTGGCAAACTTTGATGCCCAGTGGATGTAATATGCCGTAATTTCTTTATTGTATAGTCTAGGTTTTTTCTTATTCACGATGCTGCAGTTATTTTACTTTATATATATATATCCTGTCTTCGCAGTAAACCGGCCAAACCGTAAAATTACGGTACATAATCGGGCCGTCATGCAATCACGATGTATGATCCGCATCATGGGCCTCGCCAAACTGCCCACTAGTAGATTCGGGCCTTTAATAGGCCGAGTAACCCCCGGCCCTCTTTTCGCAAGAAAAACTCAATGGGCTTTTAGGAGGCTGAGAAGTAGGTTGGGCCTGAAACGGGCCGAACAGCTCACGGGCCGGCAGCAGCCCGAAATGGACCCCGGCCCATGATTGTGTGAATCAAATCACGGGCTTTTAACAGGCCAAAATTGTCTCGGTCCTTGTTTGGCCCAATCAGATATCGGCTGCGAGCAGGCCGGATGCAAACCGGGCCGTAGTTAGGCCCAACTATATGACGGGCTTTTAACAGGCCAAAATTAATATAGGGCCGAAATGTTAAACGGGCCCTTAACAGGCCGAAACTAATATCAGGCCGAATTACTAAATGGGCCTTTAGCAAGTGGGCCCAAAAGCATAGCGTCCAGTTAACGGGCCCAATCTGATATGGGCCATAATTGAGGCCAAAGCCTTTGAAAAGGCCGGACCTGATCTGGGCCGTGATTTGGCCCAGAACATGGGAGGCTTTTAACGGGCCGGATCTCATATGGGCCATTATTAGGCCCGGAACGTGGCAGGCCATTAATGGACCGGATCAAATATGGGCCAGCATTTGGCCCAAAACATGGCAGCCAGTTAATGGGTCGGCCTACTAGGGTCCTTAAAATCTTGTGGGCCTACAGCTAGGCCGGCCCATTAGTGTCGGCGAAATCTCGTGGGCCTTTAGCTAGGCCGGCCCATTATGATCCGCAAGAATTTTGTGGGCCTTTACCTGGGCCGTCCCATTATGGCACACAAAAATCTTGTGGGCCTTTACCTGGGCCGGCCCATTATGGCCCGCGAAATCTTGGGGGCCTTTAACTGGGCCAGCCCATTATGGTCTGCAAAATCCCGTGGGCCTTTAGGTGGGCCGGCCCATTATGGTCCGCAAAATCTTGTGGGCCTTTAGTTGGGTCGGCCCATTTAAACTTGATGGGCCGTGCCACGTGTCGACGTATCATAGGCGCCTTCTGTCCAATGAGTGGATGACATTTGTCCCCACGATGAGCCGACATGTGTTTCCTCCAGCCAATGATGATTTTACACGTGGAAAATCCCCATTGGTCGCGGCTGTTAACGGGTTATCGGATCCAAAACCCGACCCGATAGCTTAACGGTGTTCCGTTACGGTGGATGCCACCTGTCGGTCACCCTTGACGAAAGCACTTCTGTGACGCGCGATTTATCGTCATGGAAGTGGACACTTCCGTGATGATAATTTTGGTAATGTCATGGAACACTTCTACGACAGCACAGGTATGACTATCTTGATTTTGTCATAAATTTGTCATGGATGTACATGCATGACAAAAAACGCGAACTACTGTGACAAACACGTATCATCACGGAAGTGTATTTTTTTGTAGTGTCATTAGGAGAATGATGTGATGGACAAGACCCAATCCTAAGCATAGCACAAGATCGTGTAGTTCATTTGCTAAGAGCTTTTCTAATGTCAAGTATCATTTCCTTAAACCATGAGATTGTGCAACTCCCGGATACCGTAGGAGTGCTTTGGGTGTACCAAATGTCACAACATAACTGGGTGGCTATAAAGGTACACTACAGGTATCTCCGAAAGTGTCTGTTGGGTTGGCACGAATCGAGACTAGGATTTGTCACTCCGTATGACGGAGAGGTATCTCTGGGCCCACTCGGTAATGCATCATCATAATGAGCTCAATGTGACTAAGTAGTTAGTCGCGGGATCATGCATTACGGAACGAGTAAAGTGACTTGCCGGTAACGAGATTGAACGAGGTATTGGGATACCGACGATCGAATCTCGGGCAAGTAACATACCGATTGACAAAGGGAATTGTATACGGGATTGATTGAATCCCCGACATCGTGGTTCATCCGATGAGATCATCGTGGAACATGTGGGAGCCAACATGGGTATCCAGATCCCGCTGTTGGTTATTGGCCGGAGAACGTCTCGGTCATGTCTGCATGGTTCCCGAACCCGTAGGGTCTACACACTTAAGGTTCGATGACGCTAGGGTTATAGGGAATAGATATACGTGGTTACCAAATTTTGTTCGGAGTCCCGGATGAGATCCCGGACGTCACGAGGAGTTCCGGAATGGTCCAGGGGTAAAGAATAATATATAGGAAGTGAGGTTTTGGCCACCGGAAGAGTTTCGAGCGTCACCGGTAATGTACCGGGACCACCGGAGGGTTCCGGGGGTCCACCGGGAGAGGCTACCAGCCCCGGAGGCTTGCATGGGCCAAGAGTGGGAAGGGACCAGCCCCTGAGTGGGCTGGTGTGCCTCCCACCAGGGCCCAAGGCGCAGCTTGGAGGGGAAAAGGGGAAACCCTAGGCGCAGATGGGCCTAAGGCCCACCCTAGGGCGCGGCCCCCTCTCTCCCCCTCTTGGCCGCCCCCCTCCATCCCAATCTAGGGCTGCCGCCCCCTAGGGGTGGGAACCCTAGAGGGGGCGCACCCTCCTCCCCTCCTCCTATAAATAGTGGGGGTTTTGGGGCTGCAGAAGACACGAGTCTCCCTCTCTCTTGGCGCAGCCCTACCCCTCTCCCTCCTCGTCTCTCGCAGTGCTTGGCGAAGCCCTGCTGGAGTGCCATGCTCCACCACCACCAGGCCGTCGTGCTGCTGCTGGACGGAGTCTTACCCAACCTCTCCCTCTCCCTTGCTGGATCAAGGCGCGGGAGACGTCACCGGGCTGCACGTGTGTTGAACGCGGAGGCACCGTTGTTCGGTGCTTATATCGGATTCGGCCGCGATCTGAATCACTTCATGTACGACTTCACCGACCGCGTTCTTGCAACGCTTCCGCATCGCGATCTTCAAGGGTATGAAGATGTACTCCCCTCTCTCTCGTTGCTAGTTACTCCATAGATTGATCTTGGTGATGCGTAGAAAATTTTGAATTTCTACTACGTTCCCCAACAATGTCTTGACCATATCACATCACAACATGCCCTGCAAAAACAAGTTAGACGTCCTCTACTTTGTTGTTGCAAGTTTTACGTGGCTGCTACGGGCTTCTAGTAAGAACCCTTCTTACCTACGCATCAAAAAAACAATGATGTTTCATCAAGTTTGCTGTTTTAACCTTCAACAAGGACCGGCCGTAGTCAAATTCGATTCAACTAAAGTTGGAGAAACAAACACCCGCCAGCTGATACGTCTCCAACGTATCTATAATTTATGAATTATTCATGCTATTATATTATCCTTCTAGGATGTTTTATATGCATTTATATGCTATTTTATATGATTTTTGGGACTAACCTATTAACCTAGAGCCCAGTGCCAGTGCCAGTGCCAGTTTCTGTTTTTTCCTTGTTTTTGAGTGTTACAGAAAAGGAATACCAAACGGAGTCCAATTGACGTGCCAATTTTTGATGATTTTTTCTGGACCAAAAGAAGCCCCAGAGTTGGGCCAAGAGAGTCCCGGGCTGCCCACGAGGGTGGGGGCGCGCCAACCCCCCCTGGGCGTGGCCCCTGCCTCGTGGACAACCCGGAGACCCCCCCTGACGTGAGACCTATGCCAAAAAATCCTATAAATACTGAAACCTCCAGAAAACAGAATAGATCGGGAGTTCCGCCGCCACAAGCCTCTGTAGCCACCAAAAACCAATCTGGACCCTGTTCCGGCACCCTGCCGGAGGGGGGATCCATCAACGGTGGCCATCTTCATCATCTCGGCGCTCTCCATGACGAGGAGGGAGTAGTTCACCCTCGGGGCTGAGGGTATGTACCAGTAGCTATGTGTTTGATCTCTCTCTCGTGTTCTTGAGGTGATACAATCTTGATGTATCGCGAGCTTTGCTATTATAGTTGGATCTTATGATGTTTCTCCCCCTCTACTCTCTTGTAATGGATTGAGTTTTCCCTTTGAAGTTATCTTATCAGATTGAGTGTTTAAGGATTTGAGAACACTTGATGTATGTCTTGCCGTGCTTATCTGTGGTGACAATGGGATATCACGTGATTCACTTGATGTATGTTTTGGTGATCAACTTGCGGGTTCCGCCCATGAACCTATGCATAGGGGTTGGCACACGTTTTCGTCTTGACTCTCCGGTAGAAACTTTGGGGCACTCTTTGAAGTACTTTTGTGTTGGTTGAATACATGAATCTGAGATTGTGTGATGCATATCGTATAATCATACCCACGGATACTTGAGATGACATTGGAGTATCTAGGTGACATTAGGGTTTTGGTTGATTTGTATCTTAAGGTGTTATTCTAGTACGAACTCTTGAATAGATCGATCCGAAAGAATAACTTTGAGGTGGTTTCGTACCCTACCATAATCTCTTCGTTTGTTCTCTGCTATTAGTGACTTTGGAGTGACTCTTTGCTGCATGTTGAGGGATCGTTATATGATCCAATTATGTTATTATTGTTGAGAGAACTTGCACTAGTGAAAGTATGAACCCTAGGCCTTATTTCCCATCATTGCAATACCGTTTACGCTCACTTTTATCATTAGTTACCTTGCTGTTTTATATTTTCATATTACAAAAACCTATATCTACCATCCATATTGCACTTGTATCACCATCTCTTCGCCGAACTAGTGCACCTATACAATTTACCATTGTATTGGGTGTGTTGGGGACACAAGAAATTCTTTGTTATTTGGTTGCAGGGTTACTTGAGAGAGACCATCTTCATCCTACGCCTCCCACGGATTGATAAACCTTAGGTCATCCACTTGAGGGAAATTTGCTACTGTCCTACAAACCTCTGCACTTGGAGGCTCAACAACGTCTACAAGAAGAAGGTTGTGTAGTAGACATCAAGCTCTTTTCTGGCGCCGTTGCCGGGGAGGTGAGTGCTTGAAGGTATATCTTTAGATCTTGCAATGGAATCTTTTTGTTTCTTGTTTTAGCACTAGTTTAGTTTATAAAATAAAACTACAAAAAAATGGAATTTAGTTTGTCTCATACGCTTCATCTTTTTAATATCTTTCGTGAGTATGATGGAAAGGAAAATTGTGCTCATGTGCTAGGAGAAGAAATATATAGAATGTTTGGCACTAAATCTTTGTATGATGAGCAAGATTCCAATGTTGTTAGTATGAATTCTATGAATATCCATGATGCTAATGATATGCGAAGCCACAAGCTTGGGGAAGCTATGTTTGATGAATATGATATTTTTAGTCCCCCAAGTTTTGATGAGCAAATTTATTATGATGATAGCATGCCTCCTATTTATGATGATTATTGTGATGACACGTATGCTATAAAGAATAAAGATAACCATGAAACTTGTCATCTTGATTTTAATTTTCAAATGAATTATGCTTCACATGATATTTATTTTGTTGAGTTTGCTCCCACTATTATTCATGAGAAGAATTTTGCTTATGTGGAGAGTAATAAAATTTCTATGCAAGTAGATCATGAAAAGAATGCTTTAGGTGATGGTTATATTGTTGAATTCATTCGTGATGCTACTGAAAATTATTATGAGGGAGGAATTTATGCTTGTAGGAATTGCAATAATACCAAGTCTCCTCTCTATGTGCTTAAAGTTTTGAAGTCATGCTTGTTTTGCCTTCCTATGCTAGTTGATTATTGTTCCCATAAGTTGTTTGCTCACAAAATCCCTATGCATAGGAAGTGGGTTAGACTTAAATGTGCTAGTCATATTCTTCATGATGCTCTCTTTGTGTTTCAATTCTTATCTTTTATGCGAGCATCATTGAAATCATCGTGCCTAGCTAGGGGCGTTAAACGTTAGCGCTTGTTGGGAGGCAACCCAATTTTATTTTAGTTTCTTGCTTTTTGGTTCTGTTTAGGAATAAATAATCCATCTAGCTTCTATTTATACGTGGTTTTGTGTTTTAATTAGTGTTTGTGCCAAGTAAGACCTATAGGATCTTCTTGGATGATAGTTATTTGATCTTGCTGAAAATTCCAGAAACTTTCTGTTCACGAAAACAATTGTTAAAAATCACCAGAACGTGATAAAATACTGATTCCAATTTCAGCAGATCAATAAACAAATTATATAGGTCGTCCTATTTTGGTAGAATTTTTGGAGTTCCATAAGTATACGTTTGATACAGATTACTAGAGACTGTTCTGTTTTTGACAGATTCTGTTTTCATTGTGTTGTTTGCTTATTTTGATGAATCTATGAGTAGTATCGGAGGGTATGAACCATAGATAAGTTGGAATACAGTAGATATTACACCAATATGAATTTAGAATGAGTTCACAACAGTACCTAAGTGGTGATTTATTTTCTTATACTAACGGAGCTTACGAGTTTTCTGTCAAGTTTTGTGTTGTGAAGTTTTCAAGTTTTGGGTAAAGATTCGATGGACTATGGAATAAGGAGTGGCAAGAGCCTAAGATTGGGGATGCCCAAGGCACCCCAAGGTAATATTCAAGGATGACCAAGAGCCTAGGCTTGGGGATGCCCCGGATGGCATCCCCTCTTTCGTCTTCGTTCATCGGTAACTTTACTTGGAGCTATATTTTTATTCACCACATGATATGTGTTTTGCTTGGAGCGTCAATTTATTTTGTTAGGATTTGCTTGCTGTTATTTAGAACAATGTTTTGCATCTATTATTTCATTAAAAGTGGCATTGATAGCCTTTACTATGCCTATTTTACAAGTCTACATGTTGCTATTTGAAAACAGAAAGTTTACCGCTGTTGCAAAAATTCCCTAGAAAAGCCAGAATGTGATAAAATGTTGAAACCTTTTGCATAATAAGCTCTGATAAATTTAATACAGTGGGAATTTTCTTTCATAATTTTTGGAGCTAGGGAACTATGGATCTTGCTGCATTCTTTACAGACTGTCCTGTGTAGGCAGATTGCTGTTATGTTTGCATTGTTTGCATATGTTTGCTTCTTTAATGATTCTATTTGAGGATAGGACTATTAAATACGCAGAGGCATTTAGTATGCAATGTTGAATAATAATTTTAGTGATTTGCTACCATAGAGAATGATAAGGTTTTGCGTGGATTTATACTAACTTATCTCACGAGTCTTTGTTGAGTTTTGTGTGGATGAAGCTTTTGAGATTTAGGGAGACCGTGATATGACAGGAATTAAGGAGACACAAAAGCTCAAGCTTGGGGATGCCCAAGGCACCCCAAGATAATATTTCAAGAAGTCTCAAGCATCTGAACTTGGGGATGCCCCAGTAGGCATCCCACCTTTCTTCTTCAACAATTATCGGTTAGTATTGGTTGAGCCTAAGTTTTTGCTTCTTCACATGATGTTTGCTATTCTTAGATGTCATTTTATTTTGTTTTGCTTGATGTTTGAATAAAGTATCAAGATCTGAAATTCTTAAAATGGGAGAGAGTCTTCACATAGCTACATAATTATTTAACTACTCATTAATCTTCACTTATATCTTTTTCGAGTAGTTTGTCATTTACTCGTGTGCTTCACTTATATCCTATGAGTAAATGGTTGAATGAATTGAATATCATAAATCTGAAATTATATATGTTTCATATGCTTATCCCATGGGGAGTAATGACTTTACATATAAGAAGTAGAGGTGGTAAATTTATTGAAGGTTAGCAAACATTGTATTGGTCACTTGAACAATTCATGAAAGAATATTGAAGGAAGAGAGATTTCACATATAAATATACAATCTTGGACATCTTTTATAATTGTGAGCACTCATTAAAATATGACATGCTAAAAGGTTGATGTTGGACAAGGAAGACAACATAATGGGTTATGTTTTCTTATATCCGAAATAAAGTATATTGTCATGGATCGCCCAACACGTTGAGCTTGCCTTTCCCCCTCATGCTAGCCAAATTCTTTGCACCAAGTAGAGATACTACTTGTGCTTCCAAATATCCTTTAAACCAGTATTGCCATGAGAGTACACCATACCTACCTATGGATTGAGTAAGATCCTTCAAGTAAGTTGTCATCGGTGCATGCAATAAAAATTGCTCTCTAAATATGTATGATCTTTTAGTGCGGAGAAAATAAGCTTTATACGATCTTGTGATATGGAAGCAATAAAAGCGACGGACTGCATAATAAAGGTCCCTATCACAAGTGGCAATATAAAGTTACGTTCCCTCGCATTAAGATTTTGTGCATCCAACTATAAAAGCGCATGGCAACCTCTGCTTCCCTCTGCGAAGGGCCTATCTTTTATTCTGGTGCAAGAGTCATGGTGATCTTCACCTTTCCTTTTTACATTTTATCCTTTGGCAAGCACATTGTGTTGGAAAGATTCTGATATATATATCCAATTGGATGTAAGGCATCATGAACTATTATTGTTGACATTACCGTTGAGGTAAAAGGTTGGGAGGCGAATCTATAGGCCCCTATCTTTCTCTGTGTCTGATTAAAACTTTGAACCCATAAATATCGCGTCAGTGTTAGCAATTGTGAAAGACTAAATGATAGTTGAGTATGTGGAGTTTGCTAAATCAAAGCTCTGACATAGACTCTTCCTAAAAATAAGATGAATTGTAATTGTTTGATGACTAACAACACGGTTTGTTAGTTTTCAAGAAAGTTTATGATCTATACTTTAATTTGTGAATAGCTTGTTACTTGATCATGAGAAGCTTTATGAGTTGAGCTACTGTTATGATATATAATGATGCTAGAAAAGGTGATTGAAATTATCATTGATCAAACTTGTGCACCTGCTACCATTCACACTTCATAAATTATTTCTTTTATCATTTACCTACTCGAGGACGGGCAGGAATTAAGCTTGGGGATGCTGATACGTCTCCAACGTATCTATAATTTATGAAGAATTCATGCTATTATATTATCCTTCTAGGATGTTTTGTATGCATTTATATGCTATTTTATATGATTTTTGGGACTAACCTATTAACCTAGAGCCCAGTGCCAGTTTCTGTTTTTTCCTTGTTTTTGAGTTTTGCAGAAAAGGAATACCAAACGGAGTCCAATTGACGTGCCAATTTTTGATGATTTTTTCTGGACCAAAAGAAACCCCCGGAGTAAAAGAGTTGGGCCAGGAGAGTCCCGGGCTGCCCACGAGGGTGGGGGGCGCGCCCACCCACCCCCCGGCATGGGCCCCTGCCTCGTGGACAACCCGGAGACCCCCCTGACTTGAGACCTCAGCCCCGAGGGATATACCTCAAGTGTTTCTCGGATTGAGTCTTTAAGGATTTGAGAACACTTGACGTATGTCTTGCCGTGCTTATCTTGTTAGGGATCGTAGCAGAATTTTAAAATTTTCTACGCATCACCAAGATCCATCTATGGAGTCTACTAGCAACGAGGGGAAAGGAGTGCATCTACATACCCTTGTAGATCGCGAGCGGAAGCGTTCAAGTGAACGGGGTTGATGGAGTCGTACTCGTCGTGATCCAAATCACCGATGACCGAGTGCCGAACGGACGGCACCTCCGCGTTCAACACACGTACGGAGCAGCGACGTCTCCTCCTTCTTGATCCAGCAAGGGGGAAGGAGAGGTTGATGGAGATCCAGCAGCACGACGGCGTGGTGGTGGAAGTAGCGGGGATCCCGGCAGGGCTTCGCCAAGCGCAAGCGGGAGAGAGAGGTGTCACGGGAGGGAGAGGGAGGCGCCAGGGGCTAGGGTACTGCTGCCCTCCCTCCCCCCACTATATATAGGCCCCTTGGAGGGGGGCGCCGGCCCTGGAACCCATCTACAAGGGGGGGCGCCGGCCAGGGGGGAAACTCCCCCCCCCCCAAGTCAGGTGGGGCGCCCCCCACCACCAGGGTTTCCAACCCTAGGCGCAGGGGGAGGCCCATGGGGGGGCGCCCCAGCCCACTAGGGGCTGGTTCCCTTCCCACTTCAGCCCATGGGGCCCTCCGGGATAGGTGGCCCCACCCGGTGGACCCCCGGGACCCTTCCGGTGGTCCCGGTACAATACCGATAATGCGCGAAACTTTTCCGACGACCAAAATAAGACTTCCCATATATAAATCTTTACCTTCGGACCATTCCGGAACTCCTCGTGACGTCCGGGATCTCATCCGGGACTCCGAACAACTTTCGGGTTACCGCATACTAATATCTCTACAACCCTAGCGTCACCGAACCTTAAGTGTGTAGACCCTATGGGTTCGGGAACCATGCAGACATGACCGAGACGACTCTCCGGTCAATAACCAACAGCGGGATCTGGATACCCATGTTGGCTCCCACATGCTCCTCGATGATCTCATCGGATGAACCACGATGTCGAGGATTCAATCAATCCCGTATACAATTCCCTTTGTCTATCGGTATGTTACTTGCCCGAGATTCGATCGTCGGTATCCCGATACCTTATTCAATCTCGTTACCGGCAAGTCTCTTTACTCGTTCCGTAACACATCATCCTGTGATCAACTCCTTGGTCACATTGTGCACATTATGATGATGTCCTACCGAGTGGGCCCTGAGATACCTCTCCGTTTACACGGAGTGACAAATCCCAGTCTCGATTCGTGCCAACCCAACAGACACTTTCGGGGATACCTGTAGTGCACCTTTATAGCCACCCAGTTACGTTGTGACGTTTGGTACACCCAAATCATTCCTACGGTATCCGGGAGTTGCACAATCTCATGGTCTAAGGAAATGATACTTGACATTAGAAAAGCTCTTAGCAAACGAACTACACGATCTTGTGCTAGGCTTAGGATTGGGTCTTGTCCATCACATCATTCTCCTAATGATGTGATCCCGTTATCAACGACATCCAATGTCCATGGTCAGGAAACCGTAACCATCTATTGATCAACGAGCTAGTCAACTAGAGGCTTACTAGAGACATGGTGTTGTCTATGTATCCACACATGTATCTGAGTTTCCTATCAATACAATTCTAGCATGGATAATAAACGATTATCATGAACAAGGAAATATAATAATAACCAATTTATTATTGCCTCTAGGGCATATTTCCAACAAAAACCCCCCCAAACATTTAGTACCGGTTGGTGCTACCAACCGGTACTAATGGTCTACCAGCACCCCTGCCTGGCTCGTGCCACGTGGTGGCACATTAGCGCCGGTTCGTGCCGAACTGGTAGTAAAGGGGGGGGCTTTAGTCTCCACTCTTTAGTGCCGAAACTTTCCCGGTGGCCGAAACTTGACTTCCCATATATAATTCTTTACCTCCGGACCATTCTGGAACTCCTCGTGACGTCCGGGATCTCATCCGGGACTCCGAACAACTTTCGGGTTTCCACATACTAATATCTCTACAACCCTAGCGTCACCGAACCTTAAGTGTGTAGACCCTACGGGTTCGGGAGACATGCAGACATGACCGAGACGCCTCTCCGGTCAATAACCAACAGCGGGATCTGGATACCCATGTTGGCTCCCACATGTTCCACGATGATCTCATCAGATGAACCACGATGTCGAGGATTCAATCAATCCCGTATACAATTCCCTTTGTCAATCGGTATGTTACTTGCCCGAGATTCGATCGTCGGTATCCCAATACCTTGTTCAATCTCGTTACCGGCAAGTCTCTTTACTCGTACCGTAATGCATGATCCCGTGGCTAACTCCTTAGTCACATTAAGCTCATTATGATGATGCATTACCGAGTGGGCCCAGAGATACCTCTCCGTCATACGGAGTGACAAATCCCAGTCTCGATCCGTGTCAACCCAACAGACACTTTCAGAGATACCCGTAGTGTACCTTTATAGTCACCCAGTTACGTTGTGACGTTTGGTACACCCAAAGCACTCCTACGGCATCCAGGAGTTACACGATCTCATGGTCTAAGGAAAAGATACTTGACATTGGAAAAGCTCTAGCAAACGAACTACACGATCTTTGCGCTATGCTTAGGATTGGGTCTTGTCCATCACAACATTCTCCTAATGATGTGATCCCGTTATCAATGACATCCAATGTCCATAGTCAGGAAACCATGACTATCTGTTGATCAACGAGCTAGTCAACTAGAGGCTTACTAGGGACACGTTGTGGTCTATGTATTCACACATGTATTACGATTTCCGGATAACACAATTATAGCATGAACAATAGACAATTATCATGAACAAAGAAATATAATAATAACCATTTTATTATTACCTCTAGGGCATATTTCTAACAGTCTCCCACTTGCACTAGAGTCAATAATCTAGTTACATTGTGATGAATCGAACACCCATAGAGTTCTGGTGTTGATCATGTTTTGCTCTAGGGAGAGGTTTAGTCAACGGATCTGCTACATTCAGGTCCGTATGTACTTTACAAATATCTATGTCTCCATTCTGAACACTTTCACGAATGGAGTTGAAGCGACGCTTGATATGCCTGGTCTTCCTGTGAAACCTGGGCTCCTTGGCAAGGGCAATGGCTCCAGTGTTGTCACAGAAGAGAGTCATCTGGCCCGACACATTGGGAATCACCCCTAGGTCGGTAATGAACTCCTTTATCCAGACTGCTTCCTGTGCTGCCTCTGAGGCCGCCATGTACTCCGCTTCACATGTAGATCCCGCCACGACGCTTTGCTTGCAACTGCACCAGCTTACTGCCCCTCCATTCAAAATATACACGTATCCGGTTTGTGACTTAGAGTCATCCATATCTTTCTCGAAGCTAGCGTCGACGTAACCCTTTACGACGAGCTCTTCGTCACCTCCATATATGAGAAACATATCCTTAGTCCTTTTTAGGTACTTCAGGATATTCTTGACCGCTGTCCAGTGTTCCATGCCGGGATTACTTTCGTACCTTCCTACCAAACTTACGGCAAGGTTTACATCAGGTCTGGTACACAGCATGGCATACATTATAGACCCTATGGCCGAGGCATAGGGGATGACACTCATCTTTTCTCTATCTTCTGCCGTGGTCGGGCATTGAGCCGTGCTCAATTGCACACCTTGCAATACAGGCAAGAACCCCTTCTTGGACTGATCCATATTGAACTTCTTCAATATCTTGTCAAGGTATGTACTCTGTGAAAGACCAATGAGGCGTCTTGATCTATCTCTATAGATCTTGATGCCTAATATATAAGCAGCTTCTCCAAGGTCCTTCATTGAAAAACACTTATTCAAATAGGCCTTTATACTTTCCAAGAATTCTATATCATTTCCCATCAATAGTATGTCATCCACATATAATATGAGAAATGCTACAGAGCTCCCACTCACTTTCTTGTAAACACAGGCTTCTCCATAAGTCTGTGTAAACCCAAACGCTTTGATCATCTCATCAAAGCGAATGTTCCAACTCCGAGATGCTTGCACCAGCCCATAGATTGAGCGCTGGAGCTTGCATACTTTGTCAGCATTCTTAGGATCGACAAAACCTTCCGTCTGCATCATATACAATTCTTCCTTAAGGAAGCCGTTAAGGAATGCTGTTTTGACGTCCATCTGCCATATCTCATAATCATAGTATGCGGCAATTGCTAACATGATTCGGACGGACTTCAGCTTTGCTACGGGTGAGAAAGTCTCATCGTAGTCAACCCCTTGAACTTGTCGATAACCCTTAGCGACAAGTCGAGCCTTATAGATGGTCACATTACCATCCGCGTCTGTCTTCTTCTTAAAGATCCATTTGTTTTCTATGGCTCGCCGATCATCGGGCAAGTCAGTCAAAGTCCATACTTCGTTTTCATACATGGATCCTATCTCGGATTGCATGGCTTCAAGCCATTTGTTGGAATCTGGGCCCGCCATCACTTCTTCATAGTTCGAAGGTTCACCGTTGTCTAACAACATGATTTCCAGGACAGGGGTGCCGTACCACTCTGGTGCGGAACGTGTCCTTGTGGACCTACGAAGTTCAGCAGTAACTTGATCCGAAGCTTCATGATCATCATCATTAACTTCCTCCCCAGTCGGTGTAGGCACCACAGGAACATCTTCCCGCGCTGCGCTACTTTTCGGTTCGGAAGGGGTGACTATCACCTCATCAAGTTCCACTTTCCTCCCACTCAATTCTTTCGAGAGAAACTCTTTCTCCAGAAAGGACCCGTTCTTGGCAACAAAGATCTTGCCTTCGGATCTGAGGTAGAAGGTATACCCAATAGTTTCCTTAGGGTATCCTATGAAGACGCATTTTTCCGACTTGGGTTCGAGCTTTTCAGGTTGAAGTTTCTTGACATAAGCATCGCATCCCCAAACTTTTAGAAACGACAGCTTAGGTTTCTTCCCAAACCATAATTCATACGGTGTCGTCTCAACGGATTTCGACGGAGCCCTATTTAAAGTGAATGCGGCAGTCTCTAAAGCATAGCCCCAAAATGAGAGCGGTAGATCGGTAAGAGACATCATAGATCGCACCATATCCAATAGAGTGCGATTACGACGTTCGGACACACCATTTCGCTGAGGTGTTCCAGGCGGCGTGAGTTGTGAAACGATTCCACATTTCCTTAAGTGCGTACCAAATTCGTGACTTAAATATTCTCCTCCACGATCTGATCGTAGGAACTTTATTTTTCTGTCACGTTGATTCTCAACCTCACTCTGAAATTCCTTGAACTTTTCAAAGGTTTCAGACTTGTGTTTCATTAGGTAGACATTCCCATATCTACTTAAGTCATCAGTGAGAGTGAGAACATAACGATAGCCACCGCGAGCCTCAACGCTCATTGGACCGCACACATCAGTATGTCTGATTTCCAATAAGTTGGTTGCTCGCTCCATTGTTCCGGAGAACGGAGTCTTGGTCATCTTACCCATGAGGCATGGTTCGCACGTGTCAAATGATTCGTAATCAAGAGACTCCAAAAGTCCATTTGCATGGAGCTTCTTCATACGCTTGACACCAATGTGACCAAGGCGGCAGTGCCACAAGTATGTGGGACTATCATTATCAACTTTACATCTTTTGGTATTCACACTATGAATATGTGTAACATCACGTTCGAGATTCATTAAGAATAAACCATTGACCAGCGGGGCATGACCATAAAACATATCTCTCATATAAATAGAACAACCATTATTCTCGGATTTAAATGAGTAGCCATCTCGAATTAAACGAGATCCAGATACAATGTTCATGCTCAAAGCTGGCACTAAATAACAATTATTGAGGTTTAAAACTAATCCCGTAGATAAATGTAGAGGCAGCGTGCCGACGGCGATCACATCGACCTTGGAACCATTCCCGACGCGCATCGTCACCTCGTCCTTCGCCAGTCTCCGCTTATTCCGCAGCTCCTGTTTTGAGTTACAAATATGAGCAACCGCACCGGTATCAAATACCCAGGAGCTACTACGAGTACTGGTAAGGTACACATCAATTACATGTATATCACATATACCTTTGGTGTTGCCAGCCTTCTTGTCCGCTAAGTATTTGGGGCAGTTCCGCTTCCAGTGACCACTTCCCTTGCAATAAAAGCACTCAGTCTCAGGCTTGGGTCCATTCCTTGGCTTCTTCCCGGCAACTGGCTTACCGAGCGCGGCAACTCCTTTGCCGTCCTTCTTGAAGTTCTTCTTACCCTTGCCTTTCTTGAACTTAGTGGTTTTATTCACCATCAACACTTGATGTTCCTTTCTGATCTCCACCTCCGCTGATTTCAGCATTGAATATACCTTAGGAATGGTCTTTTCCATCCCCTGCATATTGAAGTTCATCACAAAGCTCTTGTAGCTTGGTGGAAGCGACTGAAGGATTCTGTCAATGACCGTGTCATCTAGGAGATTAACTCCCAGCTGAGACAAGCGGTTGTGTAACCCAGACATTCTGAGTATGTGCTCACTAACAGAACTATTTTCCTCCATTTTACAACTGAAGAACTTGTCGGAGACTTCATATCTCTCGACCCGGGCATGAGCTTGGAAAACCATTTTCAACTCTTCGAACATCTCATATGCTCCGTGTTTCTCAAAACGCTTTTGGAGCCCCGGTTCTAAGCTGTAAAGCATGCCGCACTGAACGAGGGAGTAATCATCAGCACGTGATTGCCAAGCGTTCATAACGTCTTGGTTCTCTGGGATGGGTGCTTCATCTAGCGGTGCATCTAGGACATAATCTTTCTTGGCAGCTATGAGGATGATCCTCAGGTTCCGGACCCAGTCCGTATAGTTGCTGCCATCATCTTTCAGCTTGGTTTTCTCTAGGAAAGCGTTGAAGTTGAGGACAACGTGGGCCATTTGATCTACAAGACATATTGTAAAGATTTTAGACTAAGTTCATGATAATTAAGTTCATCTAATCAAATTATTCAATGAACTCCCACTTAGATAGACATCCCTCTAGTCATCTAAGTGAAACATGATCCGAGTTAACTAGGCCGTGTCCGATCATCACGTGAGACGGACTAGTCAAGATCGGTGAACATCTCCATGTTGATCGTATCTTCTATATGACTCATGCTCGACCTTTCGGTCTTCCGTGTTCCGAGGCCATGTTTGTACATGCTAGGCTCGTCAAGTCAACCTAAGTGTATAGCGTGTGTTCCGAGGCCATGTCTGTACATGCTAGGCTCGTCAACACCCGTTGTATGCGAACGTTAGAATCTATCACACCCGATCATCACGTGGTGCTTCAAAACAACGAACCTTCGCAACAGTGCACAGTTAGGGGGAACACTTTCTTGAAATTATTATAAGGGATCATCTTACTTACTACCTTCGTTCTAAGAAAATAAGATGCAAAACATGATAAACATCACATGTAATCAAATAGTGACATGATATGGCCAATATCATTTTGCTCCTTTGATCTCCATCTTCGAGGCGCCATGATCATCTTCATCACCGGCATGACACCATGATCTCCATCATCATGATCTCCATCATCGTGTCTTCATGAAGTTGTCACGCCAACGATTACTACTACTTCTATGGCTAACGCGTTTAGCAATAAAGTAAAGTAATTTACATGGCGTTATTCAATGACACGCAGGTCATACAAAAAATAAAGACAACTCCTATGGCTCCTGCCGGTTGTCATACTCATCGACATGCAAGTCGTGATTCCTATTACAAGAATATGATCAATCTCATACATCACATATATCTCATTCATCACATCTTCTTGGCCATATCACATCACAAGGCACATGCTGCAAAAACAAGTTAGACGTCCTCTAATTGTTGTTGCATGTTTTTACGTGGCTTCTATAGGTTTCTAGCAAGAACGTTTCTTACCTACGTAAAACCACAACGTGATATGCCAATTTCTATTTACCCTTCATAAGGACCCTTTTCATCGAATCCGTTCCGACTAAAGTGGGAGAGACAGACACCCGCTAGCCACCTTATGCAACTAGTGCATGTCAGTCAGTGGAACTTGTCTCACGTAAGCGTACGTGTAAGGTCGGTCCGGGCCGCTTCATCCCACAATACCGCCGAAACAAGATAAGACTAGTAGTGGCAAGAAAAATTGACAACATCTACGCCCACAACTGCTTTGTGTTCTACTCGTGCATAGTAACTACGCATAGGCCTGGCTCATGATGCCACTGTTGGGGATCGTAGCAGAATTGTAAAATTTTCTACGCATCACCAAGATCCATCTATGGAGTCTACTAGCAACGAGGGGAAAGGAGTGCATCTACATACCCTTGTAGATCGCGAGCGGAAGCGTTCAAGTGAACGGGGTTGATGGAGTCGTACTCGTCGTCATCCAAATCACCGATGACCGAGTGCCGAACGGACGGCACCTCCGCGTTCAACACACGTACGGAGCAGCGACGTCTCCTCCTTCTTGATCCAGCAAGGGGGAAGGAGAGGTTGATGGAGATCCAGCAGCACGACGGCGTGGTGGTGGAAGTAGAGGGGATCCCGGCAGGGCTTCGCCAAGCGCAAGCGGGAGAGAGAGGTGTCACGGGAGGGAGAGGGAGGCGCCAGGGGCTAGGTTACTGCTGCCCTCCCTCCCCCCCCACTATATATAGGCCCCTTGGAGGGGGGCGCCGGCCCTGGAACCCATCTACAAGGGGGGGCGGCGGCCAGGGGGAAACTTCCCCCCCAAGTCAGGTGGGGCGCCCCCCACCACCAGGGTTTCCAACCCTAGGCACAGGGGGAGGCCCATGAGGGGCGTCCCAGCCCACTAGGGGCTGGTTCCCTTCCCACTTCAGCCCATGGGGCCCTCCGGGATAGGTGGCCCCACCCGGTGGACCCCTGGGACCCTTCCGGTGGTCCCGGTACAATACCGGTGACCCCCGAAACTTTCCCGGTGGCCGAAACTTGACTTCCTATATATAATTCTTTACCTCCGGACCATTCCGGAACTCCTCGTGACGTCCGGGATCTCATCCGGGACTCCGAACAACTTTCGGGTTTCCGCATACTAATATCTCTACAACCCTAGCGTCACCGAACCTTAAGTGTGTAGACCCTACGGGTTCGGGAGACATGTAGACATGACCGAGACGCCTCTCCAGTCAATAACCAACAGTGGGATCTGGATACCCATATTGGCTCCCACATGTTCCACGATGATCTCATCGGATGAACCACGATGTCGAGGATTCAATCAATCCCGTATACAATTCCCTTTGTCAATCGGTATGTTACTTGCCCGAGATTCGATCGTCGGTATCCCAATACCTTGTTCAATCTCGTTACCGGCAAGTCTCTTTACTCGTACCATAATGCATGATCCCGTGGCTAACTCCTTAGTCACATTGAGCTCATTATGATGATGCATTACCGAGTGGGCCCAGAGATACCTCTCCATCATACTGAGTGACAAATCCCAGTCTCGATCCGTGTCAACCCAACAGACACTTTCAGAGATACCCGTAGTGTACCTTTATAGTCACCCAGTTACGTTGTGACGTTTGGTACACCCAAAGCACTCCTACGGCATCCGGGAGTTACACGATCTCATGGTCTAAGGAAAAGATACTTGACATTGGAAAAGCTCTAGCAAACGAACTACACGATCTTTGCGCTATGCTTAGGATTGGGTCTTGTCCATCACATCATTCTCCTTATGATGTGATCCCGTTATCAATGACATCCAATGTCCATAGTCAGGAAACCATGACTATCTGTTGATCAACGAGCTAGTCAACTAGAGGCTTACTAGGGACACGTTGTGGTCTATGTATTCACACATGTATTACGATTTCCGGATAACACAATTATAGCATGAACAATAGACAATTATCATGAACAAAGAAATATAATAATAACCATTTTATTATTGCCTCTAGGGCATATTTCCAACATATCTGTGGTGACAATGGGATATCACGTGATTCACTTGATGTATGTTTTGGTGATCAACTTGCGGGTTCTGCCCATGAACCTATGCATAGGTGTTGGCACACGTTTTCGTCTTGACTCTCCGGTAGAAACTTTGGGGCACTCTTTGAAGTACTTTTGTGTTGGTTGAATAGACGAATCTGAGATTGTGTGATGCATATCGTATAATCATACCCACGGATACTTGAGGTGACATTGGAGTATCTAGGTGACATTAGGGTTTTGGTTGATTTGTATCTTAAGGTGTTATTCTAGTACGAACTCTTGAATAGATCGATCCGAAAGAATAACTTTGAGGTGGTTTCGTACCCTACCATAATCTCTTCGTTTGTTCTCCGCTATTAGTGACTTTGGAGTGACTCTTTGTTGCATGTTGAGGGATAGTTATATGATCCAATTATGTTATTATTGTTGAGAGAACTAGGCCTTATTTCCCATCATTGCAATACCGTTTACGCTCACTTTTATCATTAGTTACCTTGTTGTTTTTATATTTTCATATTAAAAAACCTATATCTACCATCCATATTGCACTTGTATCACCATCTCTTCGCCGAACTAGTGCACCTATACAATTTACCATTGTATTGGGTGTGTTGGGGACACAAGAAATTCTTTGTTATTTGGTTGCAGGGTTGCTTGAGAGAGACCATCTTCATCCTACGCCTCCCACGGATTGATAAACCTTAGGTCATCCACTTGAGGGAAATTTGCTACTGTCCTACAAACCTCTGCACTTGGAGGCCCAACAACGTCTACAAGAAGAAGGTTGTGTAGTAGACATCACCAGCCACCTTTATGCAAAACAAGTTGCATGTCTGTCGGTGGAACTGGTCTCATGAACGTGGTCATGTAAGGTTGGCCCGGGCCGCTTCATCCAACAATACCACGGAATCAAAATAAGATGTTGGTGGTAAGCAGTATGAGTATGATCGCCAACAACTCTTTGTGTTCTACTCGTGCATATCATCTATGCATAAACCTGGCTCGGATGCCACTGTTGGGGAACGTAGCATGCAATTTCAAAAAAGTTCCTACGATCACGCAAGATCTATCTAGGATAAGCATGGCAACGAGAGGGGGAGAGTGTGTCCACGTACCCTCGTAGACCGAAAATGGAAGCGTTAGTTTAACGTGGTTGATGTAGTCGAACGTCTTCTCGATTCAATAGATCAAGTACCGAACGTACGGCACCTCCGAGTTCTGCACACGTTCAGCTCGATGACGTCCCTTAGACTCTTGATCCAGAAAAGTGTCGAGGGAGAGTTTCGTCAGCACGACGGTGTGGTGACGGTGATGGTGAAGTGATCCGCGCAGGGCTTCGCCTAAGCACTACGACAATATGACCGGAGGAGTAAACGGTGGAGGGGGGCACCGCACACGGCTAAAAACAATTGATGTGCCTTAGAGGTGCCCCCCCCCGCCCCCGTATTTAAAAGAGGGAGAGGGGAGGAGGCCGGCCTAGGGGCGCGCCAAGTGGGAGGAGTCCCACTTGGGCTCCTAGTCCAATTCGGCACCCCTTCCTTTTATCGAAGGGGGAAGGGGGAAGGAGAGGGAGAAGGAGAAGGAAAGGGGGATCGCGCCCCCTCCCCTAGTCCAATTCGGAATCCTCCCTTGGGGGGGCACGCCACCCTTGTGGGCTGCCTTGCCTCCCTCCTATGGCCCATAGGGCCCATATCTTCCCCCGGGGGTTCCGGTAACCCTCTGGTACTCCGGTACGTACCCGATACATTCCAAAACACTTCCGATGTCTGAATAATATCATCCAATATATCAATATATATCTCTCGACCATTTCGAGACTCCTCTCATGTCCGTGATCTCATCCGGGACTCCGAACAATCTTCGGTCACCAAAACACATAACTCATAATACAAATCGTCATCGAACGTTAAGCGTGCGGACCCTACGGGTTCGAGAACTATGTGGACTTGACCGAGACACCTCTCCGGTCAATAAGAAACAGCGGAACCTGGATGCTCATATTGATTCCTGATACGTCCACTTTGCATCATGCTTTTATATCGATATTTATTGCATTATGGGCTGTTATTACACGTTATGTCACAATACTTATGCCATTTCTCTCTTATTTTACAAGGTTTACATGAAGAGGGAGAATGCCGGCAGCTGGAATTCTGGGCTGGAAAAGGAGCAAATATTAGAGACCTATTCTGCACAGTTCCAAAAGTCCTGAAACTTCACGGAGGCAGTTTTTGGAATTAATAAAAAATACTGGTGAAAGAATCAACCAGAGGGGGCCACCCACCATCCACTAGGGTGGGGGCACGCCCCCTGTCTCGTGGGCCACCTGGCAGGCCTCCGATGCCCATCTTCTGCTATATGAAGTCTTTCGTCCTAGAAAAAATAAGAAGGAAGCTTTCGGGATGAAGCGTCGCCGTCTCGTGGCGGAACCTGGCGAAACCAATCTAGGGCTCCGGCAGAGCTGTTCTACCGGGGAAACATCCCTTCGGGAGGGGGAAATCATCACCATCGATCCTCTCAGTGGGAGGGGGTAAATCTCCATCAACATCTTCACCAGCACCATCTCATCTCAAACCCTAGTTCATCTCTTGTATCCGATCTTTGTCTCAAAACCTCGGATTGGTACCTGTGGGTTGCTAGTAGTGTTTATTACTCCTTGTAGTTGATGCTAGTTGGTTTATTTGGTGGAAGATCATATGTTCAGATCCTTTATGCATATTAATACCTCTCTGATTATGAACATGAATATGATTTGTGAGTAGTTGCGTTTGTTCCTGAGGACATGGGAGAAGTCTTGCTATAAGTAGTCATGTGAATTTGGTATTCGTTTGGTATTTTGATGAGATGTATGTTGTCTTTCCTCTAGTGGTGTTATGTGAACATCGACTACATGACACTTCACCATTGTTTGGGCCTAGAGGAAGGCATTGGGAAGTAATAAGTAGATGATGGGTTGCTAGAGTGACAGAAGCTTAAACCCTAGTTTATGCGTTGCTTCGTAAGGGGCTGATTTGGATCCACATGTTTCATGCTATGGTTAGGTTTACCTTAATACTTCTCTTTGTAGTTGCGGATGCTTGCAATAGGGGTTAATCATAAGTGGGATGCTTGTCCAAGGAAGGGCAGTACCCAAGCACCGGTCCACCCACATATCAAATTATCAAAGTAACGAACGCGAATCATATGAGCGTGATGAAAACTAGCTTGACGATAATTCCCATGTGTCCTCGGGAGTGCTTTCCTTTATATAAGAGTTTGTCTAGGCTTGTCCTTTTCTACAAAAAGGATTGGGCCACCTTGCTGCACCTTGTTTACTTTTATTACTTGTTACCCGTTACGAATTACCTTATCACAAAACTATCTGTTACCGATATTTTAATTACTTGCAGAGAATACCTTACTGAAAACCGCTTGTCATTTCCTTTTGCTCATCATTGGGTTCGACACTCTTACTTATCGAAAGGATTACGATAGATCCCCTATACTTGTGGGTCATCAAGACTCTTTTTTGGCGCCGTTGCCGGGGCGTGAAGCGCCTTTGGTAAGTGGAATTTGGTAAGGAAAGATTTATATAGTGTGCTGAAATTTACCGTCACTTGTTACTATGGAAAGTAATCCTTTGAGGGCCTTGTTCGGGGTATCTTCACCCCGACCAGTAGAGCAAAGAGTTGCTCCTCAACCTACTGAACCTACTAAAAATGTTTACTTTGAAATTCCTTCGGGTATGATAGAGAAATTGCTAGCTAATACTTTTACAGGAGATGGAACATTGCATCCTGATTTGCACCTAATCTATGTGGATGAAGTTTGTGGATTATTTAAGCTTGCAGGTATGCCCGAGGATGTTATCAAGAAGAAGGTCTTCCCTTTATCTTTGAAGGGAAAGGCATTGACATGGTTTAGGCTATGTGATGATATGGGATCATGGAACTACAACCGATTGAAATTGGAATTTCATCAGAAGTTTTATCCTATGCATCTTGTTCATCGTGGTCGTAATTATATATATAATTTTTGGCCTCGTGAAGGAGAAAGCATCGCTCAAGCTTGGGGGAGGGCTTAAGTCAATGTTATATTCATGCCCCAATCATGAGCTCTCAAGAGAAATTATTATTCAAAATTTTATGCTCGGCTTTCTCTCAATAATCGCTCCATGCTCGATACTTCTTGTACTGGTTCTTTTATTATGAATACTATTGAATTCAGATGGGATTTATTGGAAAGAATTAAATGCAACTCTGAAGATTGGGATCTCGACGAAGGTAAGGAGTCGGGTATAACACCTAAGTTTGATTGTGTTAAATCTTTTATGGATACCGATGTTTTCCGTGAATTTAGCACTAAATATGGACTTGACTCTGAGATAGTAGCTTCTTTCTGTGAATCACTTGCTACTCATCTTGATCTCCCTAAGGAGAAGTGGTCTAAATATCATCCTCCCATTGAAGTAAAAGTAGCTGAACCTATTAAAGTTGAAGAAAAGACTATCACTTATACTGTTGATCCTGTTGTTCCTACCGCTTATATTGAGAAACCACCTTTCCCTGTTAGAATAAAGGATCATGCTAAAGCTTCAACTGTGGTTCGTAAGAGTAATACTAGAACACCTACACCCCCAGAGCAAATTAAAGTTGAACCTAGTATTGCTATGGTTAAAGATCTCTTGGTCGATAATATTGATGGGCATGTTATTTACTTATGTGATAAAGCTGCTAGAATTGCTAGACCCGATACTAAGGGTAAACATAGACCTGTTGTTGGCATGCATGTTGTTTCTGTTAAAATAGGAGATCATTGTTATCATGGCTTATGTGATATGGGTTCTAGTGCAAGTGCAATACCTCATTCCTTATACAAAGAAATTATGCATGATATTGCACCTGCTGAGATAGAAGAAATTGAGGTTACAATTAAGCTTGCCAATAGAGATACTATTTCACCAGTTGGGATTGTTAGAGATGTTGAAGTCCTGTGTGGGAAAGTTAAATATCCTACTGA
Source organism: Triticum aestivum (assembly GCF_018294505.1). Lineage (NCBI taxonomy): Eukaryota > Viridiplantae > Streptophyta > Magnoliopsida > Poales > Poaceae > Triticum > Triticum aestivum. Next base: position 432,085,672 of record NC_057808.1, read on the forward strand.
TTTTCTTGTTCTTGGTTCCCCACAAGATGACTTTTGTCCCATTATATTTGGTAGACCCTTCTTGAATAATGTTAATGCTAAAGTAGACTGCAAAAAAGACATTGTTACTGTTGGTTTAGGGGATATGTCTCATGAGTTTAATTTTGCTAAATTTCGTAGACAACCCCATGATAAAGAATTGCCTAGTCAAGATGAAATTATTGGTCTTGCTTCTATTGCCATGCCTCCTAATGATCCTTTAGAACAATATTTGCTAGACCATGAAAATGATATGTTTATGAATGAAAGAAGGGAAATAGATGAAGTATTCTTTAAACAGGGACCTATTTTGAAACACAACTTGCCTGTTGAAATCCTAGGGGATCCTCCTCCACCCAAGGGTGATCCCGTGTTTGAGCTTAAACCATTACCTGATACTCTTAAATATGCTTATCTTGATGAAAAGAAGATATATCCTGTTATTATTAGTGCTAACCTTTCAGAGCAAGAAGAAGAGAAATTATTGAAAACTCTGAAGAAGCACCGTGCTGCTATTGGATATACTCTTGATGATCTTAAGGGCATTAGTCCCACTCTATGCCAGCACAAAATAAAATTGGAGAAAGACGCTAAACCGGTTGTTGATCACCAACGACGGTTAAATCCTAAGATGAAAGAAGTGGTAAGAAAAGAAATACTAAAGCTTCTGGAGGCAGGTATAATTTATCCTGTTGCTGATAGTCAGTGGGTAAGTCCTGTCCATTGTGTCCCTAAGAAGGGAGGTATTACTGTTGTTCCTAATGATAAAGATGAATTGATCCCACAAAGAATTGTTACAGGTTATAGAATGGTAATTGACTTCCGCAATTTAAATAAAGCTACTAAAAGGATCATTACCCTATACCTTTTATTGATCAAATGCTAGAAAGATTATCCAAACATACACATTTTTGCTTTCTAGATGGTTATTCTGGTTTCTCTCAAATACCTGTGTCAAAAGAGGATCAAGAAAAGACCACTTTTACTTGCCCTTTCGGTACCTTTGCTTATAGACGTGTGCCTTTTGGTTTATGCAATGCACCTGCTACCTTTCAAAGATGTATGATGGCTATATTCTCTGACTTTTGTGAAAAGATTGTTGAGGTTTTCATGGATGATTTCTCCGTTTATGGAACTTCTTTTGATGATTGCTTAAGCAACCTTGATCGAGTTTTGCAGAGATGTGAAGAAACTAATCTTGTCTTGAATTGGGAGAAGTGCCACTTTATGGTTAATGAAGGTATTGTCTTGGGGCATAAAATTTCTGAAAGAGGTATTAAAGTTGATAAAGCTAAAGTTGATGCTATTGAAAAGATGTCGTGTCCTAAGGACATTAAAGGTATGAGAAGTTTCCTTGGTCATGCCGGTTTTTATAGGAGGTTCGTTAAGGACTTCTCTAAAATTTCTAGGCCTCTGACTAATCTCTTACAAAAAGATGTTCCTTTTGTCTTTGATGATGATTGTGTAGAAGCATTTGAAATACTTAAGAAAGCTTTGATTTCTGCACCTATTGTTCAGCCACCTGATTGGAATTTACCCTTTGAAATTATGTGTGATGCTAGTGATTATGATGTAGGTGCTATTCTAGGACAAAGAGTTGATAAGAAATTAAATGTTATTCAATATGCTAGTAAAACTCTAGACAGTGCCCAGAAAAATTATGCTACTACTGAAAAAGAATTTTTAGCAGTTGTATTTGCTTGTGATAAGTTCAGACCTTATATAGTTGATTCTAAAGTATCTGTTCACACTGATCATGCTGCTATTAAATATCTTATGGAAAAGAAAGATGCTAAACCTAGACTTATTAGATGGGTTCTCCTACTACAAGAATTTGATTTGCATATTATTGATAGAAAGGGAGCTGAGAACCCCGTTGCAGACAACTTGTCTAGGTTAGAGAATGTTCTTGATGACCCACTGCCTATTGATGATAGCTTTCCTGATGAACAATTAGCTGTCATAAATGCTTCTCGTACTGCTCCATGGTATGCTGATTATGCTAATTACATTGTTGCTAAATTTATACCACCTAGTTTCACATACCAGCAAAAGAAAAAGTTTTTCTATGATTTAAGACATTACTTCTGGGATGACCCACACCTTTATAAAGAAGGAGTAGATGGTGTTATTAGACGTTGTGTACCTGAGCATGAACAGGAACAGATCCTACGCAAGTGTCACTCCGAGGCTTATGGAGGACACCACGCTGGAGATAGAACTGCACATAAGGTATTGCAATCCGGTTTTTATTGGCCTACTCTCTTCAAAGATGCCCGTAAGTTTGTCTTGTCTTGTGATGAATGTCAAAGAATTGGTAATATTAGTAGACGTCAAGAAATGCCTATGAACTATTCACTTGTTATTGAACCATTTGATGTTTGGGGCTTTGATTATATGGGACCGTTTCCTTCCTCTAATGGGTATACACATATTTTAGTTGCTGTTGATTACGTTACTAAGTGGGTAGAAGCTATTCCAACTAGTAGTGCTGATCATAACACCTCTATTAAGATGCTTAAAGAAGTTATTTTTCCGAGGTTTGGAGTCCCTAGATACTTAATGACTGATGGTGGTTCACATTTTATTCATGGTGCTTTTCGTAAAATGCTTGCTAAGTATGATGTTAATCATAGAATTGCATCTCCATACCACCCACAGTCTAGTGGTCAAGTAGAATTGAGTAATAGAGAGATTAAATTAATTTTGCAAAAGACTGTTAATAGATCCAGAAAGAATTGGTCCAAGAAACTTGATGATGCATTATGGGCCTATAGAACTGCATATAAAAATCCTATGGGTATGTCTTCGTATAAAATGGTTTATGGAAAAGCGTGTCACTTACCTCTGAACTAGAACATAAGGCATATTGGGCCATTAAAGAGCTCAATTATGATTTCAAACTTGCCGGTGAGAAGAGGCTATTTGACATTAGCTCACTTGATGAATGGAGAACCCAAGCTTATGAGAATGCCAAACTGTTTAAAGAAAAAGTTAAAAGATGGCATGACAAATGGATACAAAAGCGTGAGTTTAATGTAGGCGATTATGTGTTGCTATTCAAATCTCGTTTAAGACTTTTTGCAGGAAAACTTCTCTCTAAATGGGAAGGTCCTTACGTTATCGAGGAGGTCTATCGTTCCGGTGCCATAAAAATCAACAACTTCAAAGGCACAAATCCGAAGGTGGTGAACGGTCAAAGAATCAAACATTATATCTTAGGTAATCCCATAAATGTTGAAACTAATGTTATTGACACCGTGACCCCGGAGGAGTACATAAGGGACACTTTCCAGAAAATTTCAGACTCCGGAAAGGAATAGGTATGTGGTACGGTAAGTAAACCGACTCCAAAACAGTTCTAATAGCAACTTTTCTCCGTTTTGGAATATTTAAGAAAATAGGAAAATAAGAAGAAGTCCGGGAAGGACACGAGTCATCCACGAGGGTGGAGGGCGCGCCCCCTGCCTCGTGTGCTCTCCGGACTCCGTTTTCTTGCACGATACTTCTTTTGGTCGGTAAAAATTCATTATATAATCTCCCGAAGGTTTTGACCCTCGTATCACGCAAATATCCTCTGTTTTGTTTCGAGCTGTTTTCTGTCAGAATTGTCAAGGCCAGGCATCATGTCGTCCCCCTTCTCCAACAATGAGGGCAACGATGCTGGGCTAATGAAGACAGAGCTGAAGAGAGAAGAACCCGGGGAGATCAACAAGGATGATAGGATCAAGAAGGCCATGGAGGATCCAGCTCCGGCAGCAGAAGAAGAAGACATCCTTCAACCTCATCACAATGTTCTTACCCAAACTGAGATTGAAGCTTTCAAGATGATTGAGTTAGCTCGCATACAAAACAAGTATCTCACACGTGAAAATATTTTGTTGAAGGAGCATATCACCGCACTCAAGGGCATTATCCGCAAGTTGGAGGATCTCCTACGCTCGATGTGCGACACTCCATCATCACCACCATCTTCTTCACCACCAAAGGAGAACTGAGTGTCGGGTATGGGCACTCCCCTTGGCAACTGCCAAGCTTGGGGGAGGTGCCCCGGTATCGTATCACCATCACACTCCTATCTTTACCATTTTTCTTAGTTTGATCCTTTTAGTAATATCTTGATCTAGTAGAATAAAGTTTTGGTATGATCTAGTTTTGAGTTTTGCTTTATGATTCTTCTATGTAATCGAGTCTGTGAGCTATATATAATAAAGATTAGTTTTGAGTCAAGGGCTTGATTATCTTGCTATGATCTTGAGGGAATAATAGAAAAAGAAAGAACAAAAAGAAATAAAGAGATCATATTGATCTTATGGAGAGTAATGACTTCACATATAAAGAGTTTGATGAATAATATTTGTTGAGAGTTGACAAACATAGTTTTGGTCATCGTTGCAATTAATAGGAAATAATAAAGAAAGAGAGATTCTCACATATAAATATACTATCTTGGACATCTTTTATGATTGTGAGCACTCACTAAAATATGACATGCTAAAAAGTTGATGTTGGACAAGGAAGACAACGTAATGCGTTATGTTTTCTTATATCCGAAATAAAGTATATTGTCATGGATCATCCAACATGTTGAGCTTGCCTTTCCCCCCTCATGCTAGCCAAATTCTTTGCACCAAGTAGAGATACTACTTGTGCTTCCAGATATCCTTAAACCCAGTTTTGCCATGAGAGTCCACCATACCTACCTATGGATTGAGTAAGATCCTTCAAGTAAGTTGTCATTGTTGCATGCAATAAAAATTGCTTTCTAAATATGTATGATTTATTAGTGTGGAGAAAATAAGCTTTATACGATCTTGTGATGTGGAAGAAATAAAAGCGACGGACTGCATAATAAAGGTCCATATCACAAGTGGCAATATAAAGTGACGTTCTTTCGCATTAAGATTTTGTGCATCCAACCATAAAAGCACATGACAACCTCTGCTTCCCTCTGCGAAGGGCCTATCTTTTATTCTTGTCTTATACCTTATACAAGAGTCATGGTGATCTTCACCTTTCCTTTTTACATTTTATCCTTTGGCAAGCACATTGTGTTGGAAAGATCCTGATATATATATATATATATATATATATATATATATCCAATTGGATGTAAGTTATCATGAAGTATTATTGTTGACATTACCCTTGAGGTAAAAGGTTGGGAGGCAACACTATAAGCCCCTATCTTTCTCTGTGTCCGATTAAAACTTCATATCCATAAGTATTGCGTGAGTGTTAGCAATTGTGAAAGACTAAATGATGGTTGAGTATGTGGACTTCCTGAAAAGCTCTTATATTGACTCTTCCCGATGTTATGATAAATTGCAATTGCTTCAGTGACCGATATGATAGTTTGTTAGTTCTCAATGAAGTTTCTGATTCATACTTGACATTGTGAATAGATTGTTACTTTAGCATAAGAAATCATATGACAATATATATATATATATATATGTTGCTGTTATAAGAATGATCATGATGCCCTCATGTCCGTATTTTATTTTATCGACACCTCTATCTCTAAACATGTGGACATATTTTTCGTTATCGGCTTCCGCTTGAGGATAAGCGAGGTCTAAGCTTGGGGGAGTTGATACATCCATTTGGCATCATGCTTTTATATCAATATTTATTGCATTATGGGCAGTTATTACATGTTATGTCACAATACTTATGCCTTTTCTCTCTTATTTTACAAGGTTTACATGCAGAGGGAGAATGCCGGCAGCTGGAATTCTGGGCTGGAAAAGGAGCAAATATTAGAGACCTATTCTGCATAGTTCCAAAAGTCCTGAAACTTCACGGAGGTAGTTTTTGGAATTAATAAAAAATACTGGTGAAAGAATCAACCAGAGGGGGCCACCCACCATCCACGAGGGTGGGGGCGCGCCCTACCCCCCTGGGCGCGCCCCCCTATCTCGTGGGCCACCTGGCAAGCCTCTGATGCCCATCTTCTGCTATATGAAGTCTTTCGTCCTAGAAAAAATAAGAAGGAAGCTTTCGGGACGAAGCGCCGCCGTCTCGAGGCGGAACCTGGCGAAACCAATCTAGGGCTCCGGCGGAGCTGTTCTGCCGGGGAAACATCCCTCCAGGAGGGGGAATCATCACCATCGATCCTCTCAGCGAGATGGGGTCAATCTCCATCAACATCTTCACCAGCACCAGCTCATCTTAAACCCTAGTTCATCTCTTGTATCCGATCTTTGTCTCAAAACCTCAGATTGGTACCTGTGGGTTGCTAGTAGTGTTGATTACTCCTTGTAGTTGATGCTAGTTAGTTTATTTGGTGGAAGATCATTTGTTTAGATCCTTTATGCATATTAATACCTCTCTGATTATGAACATGAATATGATTTGTGAGTAGTTACGTTTTTTCCTGAGGACATGGGAGAAGTCTTGCTATAAGTAGTCATGTGAATTTGGTATTCGTTCGATAATTTGATGACATGTATGTTGTCTTTCCTCTAGTGGTGTTATGTGAACATCGAATACATGACACTTCACTATTGTTTGGGTCTAGAGGAAGGAATTGGGAAGTAATAAGTAGATGATGGGTTGCTAGAGTGACAGAAGCTTAAACCCTAGTTTATGCGTTGCTTCGTAAGGGGCTGATTTGGATCCACATGTTTCATGCTATGGTTAGGTTTACCTTAATACTTCTCTTTGTAGTTGCGGATGCTTGCAATAGGGGTTAATCATAAGTGGGATGCTTGTCCAAGGAAGGGAAGTACCCAAGCACCGGTCCACCCACATATCAAATTATCAAAGTAACGAACGCGAATCATATGAGCGTGATGAAAACTAGCTTGACGATAATTTCCATGTGTCCTCGGGAGCGCTTTCCTTTATATAAGAGTTTGTCCAGGCTTGTCCTTTGGTACAAAAAGGATTGGGCCACCTTGCTGCACCTTGTTTACTTTTATTACTTGTTACCCGTTACGAATTACCTTATCACAAAACTATCTGTTACCGATAATTTCAGTGCTTGCAGAGAATACCTTACTGAAAACCGCTTGTCATTTCCTTCTGCTCCTCGTTGGGTTCGACACTCTTACTTATCGAAAGGACTATGATAGATCCCCTATATTTGTGGGTCATCAGTTCCCACATATTCTACGAAGATCTTTATCGGTCAAACCGTAATGATAACATACGTCATTCCCTTTGTCATCGGTATGTTACTTGCCCGAGATTCGATCGTCGGTATCTTCATACCAATTCAATCTCGTTACCGGAAAGTCTCTTTAATCGTTTCGTAATGCATCATCCCGCAACTAACTCATTAGTCATATTGCTTGCAAGGCTTATCATGATGTGCATTACCAAGAGGGCCCAAAGATACCTCTCCGATACTCGGAGTGACAAATCCTAATCTCGATTTATGCCAACCCAACAAACACCTTCAGAGATACCTGTAGAGCATCTTTATAATCACCCAGTTATGTTGTGACATTTGATAGCACACAAGGTATTCCTCCGGTATCCGGGAGTGGCATAATCTCATAGTCGAAGGAATATGTATTTGACATGAAGAAAGCAATATCAATAAAACTGAACGATCAACATGCTAAGCTAACGGATGGGTCATGTCCATCACATCATTCTCCTAATGATGTGATCCCGTTATCAAATTACAACTCATGTCCATGGTTAGGAAACCTTAACCATCTTTGATCAATGAGCTATTCAAGTAGAGGCTCACTAGGGACTAAGTGTTTTCTCTATGTATTCACACATGTATTAAGGTTTCCGGTCAATACAATTCTAGCATGAATAATACTCCCTCCGTTCCAAAATAGATGACTCAACTTTGTACTAACTTTAGTACAAAGTTAGTATTAAATTGGGTCATCTATTTTGGAACGGAGGGAGTAAACATTTATCATGAATAAGGAAATATAAAATAACAACTTTATTATTGCCTCTAGGGCATATTTCCTTCATTGTCTTCTCTGGCCAAGATAGATTGGTAGTCCATCATAAGGATTGGTGCATAGCAGTGGGCTCAATCTTGATGTGCTTAAATCCAATGACACTATGGACGAAGACACATATTGTATTGTTGGCACTAAGGATAAAATAACGGGGTTTAATCTTATTGCTTGACTTCTTCTTGTCTACATTATGTCATCTTTTGCTTATTGTGCTACTCTGTTACTTGCAAACTTAATACTTTAAGATGCATGCTGGATAGCTGTCTGGGGGGTTGAATAATAGTAATAGACATGAGTAAGTTTAACGGTCTACTTATCACAGACGTAATGCCTATGTGAGATTATGCCATGAATAATCATAGTTACAAACCGCTACTTTTATGTCAATTGTCCAACAGTAATTTTTCTACCATGCCACTACTTGCTTTCGATAGAGATGCTACTGGTGCACCTATGGCCCCCAAGTCTATTCTCATTGAATACAAAACTTCTACAAAAATTGTCCTTTTACTTTCCTTTACCTTTTTGTTGTTTTACCTATACCGCTATCTATTTGCTTTTAATCTTGTAGCTAGCAAGACAAGGGCCTGTCAACCCCCTTGCCAAGTTGGATGCAAGCAATTTTTATTTGTTTGTGTGTGGGTGATGTTAACATTGTTAGCTTGTCGACTCCTACTGGTTCGATAAACCTTGATTCTTAACCGAGGGAAATACTTTATGCTGTTGTGCTACATCACCTTTCTACAACTCCTACGGGCGTAGCAGAAGAATTCCTGGCGCCGTTCTCGAGGAGTCTGTATCTAAAAAATCATGTACCTACACACAAACCTTTTATCTTTTACTGGTTTTTGTTTTCCTACCTAGTTTCTATTTGCCTTTTTCTTTGCTTGCGAAAGAAATTCTAAAACACCAAAAACATATCTTGTCGTGTGTTTCTACTTGTGTTGCAACTATGTCTACTCCTGAAAATACCAACCTTCATGGGAAAGCCCATATGATATTGAAGAAGTTTACAATTCTGGAGTCGTTTGATTAAAATGAGGAAAAGATGCCCTGTGGATCATAAACGGTCAACGCTTGAAACCATACCTCGCTGATGAACAGAAGGAAGAACAATAGGTAGAAGAGGTAAGGTTCATCACAATCGAAATTCCAAAGGAGGAGACCAGGAGCAAGATGAAGGTGTTGGAGATCCAGGAAGAAAAACAAGAACAAGAGGGGGGTGATGAATCAACTCCAGATGAGTATCCTCTAAAATCTTACCAGCTGAATGTTTGGATTTATTCCTTTATTTCCTCTCGGGATTCCTCAAAAAGAGTGGGGAAAGGAACCACTGACCCCAGAGGAGATAAAGGAAAAGATCAAGAATCCGGAGCAAGTTTCCAAGCCTGTGTGGACACTATTGGTGAAGGGATTGATTCTTATTGGTTGATGAACAAAGACCTGGAAGCACGAGTTGATGGTCTCTTCCATAAGATTGGTCTCATGGTTAAACCTCTTAATCAAAATACTACACAGCTTGAGTTTTTTACCCAGATAGTGGACGATCAGCAGACGGTGATTGAGAAGATCAAAGGATGTTTCAAGAAGATATACACTGCCTGCAAAGGATACCCAGGAGTGAGCATAAAACGCCAAGTACCTGGATCTCTCTTGCTTGATTGTAAGCTTGAGGGAGATTCTAGTGTATTTTGTATCTTTACTTTTATGCATTCTTTTCAGCAAATCAAGATTAGCTTGTGGTCTTTATATCAATACGGTTGAACTATCATTTTCCTCTTTGAGCAAGGAATGATCTTTCCAATGAGTGTTCGGATGTTTTGATGTGTGGTACCATTATTTCTTTAAGAGAACGCACAGGATGATAATCATGATCTAAGTAGTAGGACATAATCACTAAAATGATAATCATAAGTACTTCAAATTATTGCTACCATGTTTTTGAAGGGAGAAGTATAACTTTATATGCTAGTTCATTAAAGGTTCAACTAATAAATTAGGAAGTTCAAGCAGAATGGTGAAATAATAATCCTCTCTAATTAAAAATGCTTTTCAAAAATTTCTCACGAGGATTATGTCTAGCTAACATGTCACATGAAACAAACATGTGATATGAGCATTTAGACATATTCCGATGACATGGGACAAAACAATTAAAGTAACAACTTTCTGAAAAAGAGGAGAATAACGATCCCTTCTGCTTGCCTAGTTGAAACAATTATGAACTAGGATATAAAGCTATCCCTTGTCCACTAGAAAAACAAAGTTGCATTGTGTGGAATCCTTCATGATCATCCTCATGGTGAAGATGAGCAATCACTTGTCATGGTATTTCTTATCCTTACTCCTTCTGGTAAGTGATGATGAACTCATACCTCTACAAATATCCGTACCCCATAAATGCCAAGTTGACTTGTTCTTTACAAGTTAAGTACTTTCTCGGGGACAAGCAAGACTTAAGCTTGGGTAAGTTGATGAGTCCAATTTATGTGATGATTTTAATAGTTATTTTTTTCCTAAATGGTAGTCTCTATGAGATTTTATCACATTTGCACACTTCTTTCTGTCGGTATTCCACATGTACTACCTCTTGGAGCAAATAATATTGCCAGGAAATGGTGGTGAAATCACGTATTTAATGTGATAATCAACTACCATAAAAGAATGGAGCAAAGGGATCAAAGGAGGAGTCCCTACGGCACCTCCGGAGCCAAAGATGGTGTTCCATACAAGCGCGTCCGCTCGTATGGGCAGTCGTATGAGGTGTTGATGCGGCTTAAACTACGTCGGTATTTCCCCAAAGAGGAAGGGATGATGCAGCATAGCTATGGTAGGTATTTCCCTCAGTGATGAGACCAAGGATATTGAACTAGTAGGAGAACCAAGCAACACTATGTAAATGGTACCTGCACACAAAGAACAAACACTTGCAACCCAACGCGTAAGAGGGGTTGTCAATCCCTCCCGGGTAAAAGATAGATTTGTTTTGTAGTAGATTGGATAAATAGATCTAACAATAAAGCAAAAAAAGGAAAAGTGCAGCAAGGTATTTTTGGGTTTTTGGAATAATACATCTGAAAATAAAAGCGAATAAAAATAGATCTCGAAGGCAAATATGATAAAGAAGAGACTCGGGGCCATAGATTTCACTAGTGGCTTCTCTCGAGAAAAATAGCATATGGCGGGTAAACAAATTACTGTTGGGCAATTGATAGAACTTCAAGTAATTATGACGATATCCAGGCAATGATCATTATATAGGCATGACGTCCAAGATTAGTAGACCGACTCCTTCCTGCATCTACTACTATTACTCCACACATCGACCGCTATCCAGCATGCATCTAGTGTATTAAGTTCATGGAGTAATGCAATAAGAACAATGACATGATGCAGACAAGATCTATTCATGTATGAATAGACCCCATCTTGTTATCCTTGGTAGCAACGATACATATGTGTCATGTCCACTTCTGTCACTGGGATTGAGCACCGTAAGATCGACCCCATCACAAAGCACCTCTTCCCATGGCAAGAAAAATCGATCTAGTTGGTCTAACTAGACCGAAGGTTCGAAGAAGAAATGCGAGGCTATAAGCAATCATGCATATAAGAGATCAAAACTCAAATAACTTTCATGGATAAAATAGATCTGATCATAAACTCAAAGTTCATCTGATCCAAACAAACACACCGCAAAAAGAGTAACATCAAATAGATCTCCAAGAGACCATTGTATTGAGAATCAAAAGAGAGAGAGGAATCCATCTAGCTACTAACTACGGACCCGTAGGTCTACAATGAACTACTCACTCATCATCGGAGAGGCACCAATGAGGGTGATGAACCCGTCCGTGATGGTGTCTAGATTGGATCTGGTGTTTTTGGAACTTACGGCGGCTGGAATTGTGTTTCGTCGACTCCCCTTGGGTTTTTGGATTTTCAGCGGATTTATAGAGCAAAGAGGCGGTGCGGGAGGCGGCCGAGGTGGGAACAACCCACCAGGGCACGCCTAGGCCCCCAGGCGTGCCCAGGTGGGTTGTGCTCCCCTCTGGTACTTCCTTGGCCCAACTTGTGTCTTCTGGTCCAGAAAAAATCTCCAAAAAGTTTTGCTGCGTTTCGACTGCGTTTTGTATTGATTTTCTGCAAAGTAAAAAACAAGCAAAAAACAGCAACTGGCACTAGGCACTATGTCAATAGGTTAGTCCCAAAAAATGATATAAAGTTGTTATAAAATGATTGTAAAACATCCAAGATTGATAATATAACAGCATGGAACAATCAAAAATTATAGATACGTTGGAGATGTATCAGGTGTCAGCGCTGCCGCCTCGTCCACTACTCCACCCCATGAAATCGGATTGGGGACCAGGCGCGCGGAGAGGACAGAAACTCGTCCAGAAGGCAGAACTGAAAGCACAAGTGCTCCCTGGGTGATTTTGGTAATTAATGTCAACATATCTCTTTTTGGACTAATATTTTCATATAGTATATTTCAGAAAGTTCAGCAAAGGCGTGGCATGGACAACAGGATGTGGAACCCCTTCTTGATGCTAAGGACAGAAGATTGGCAAAAGCTCAAGACTCTTCATTTTTATTTTAGTGATCCAAGATCACATTGAGTCCATAGGAAAGCCAATACTATTAAAAGGGGATGAGGTGTTGCTTAATGGTCTACTTGCTCAAAGTGCTTAGTGATGTGCTCCAAAGCCCTCAACCACTTCCTCAATTCCAAATATATGTCTAAAACCTAAAGTCAAACTCGGCCCCACCGATTTGATTTATCCGGCGCCACCGAGTTCACTTCACATAGCCATAGCCAGAAACCATAATCAGTTCGGTCTCACCGATGGGATCTCGGTGCCACCGAGATGGGCTTGCAAGCTCTCTGTTGCCTGTTGCAATTATTTCGGTCTCACCGAGATATGCAGTTGGTCCCACCGAGTTTGCTTGACCAACTCTCTGTTTGCTTATTACCAAAATTGGTCTCACCGAGTTTGTGTAATCGGTCAAACCGAGATGAGGTTTTACCCTAACCCTAGCACGTCGGTCCCACCGATTGATCATATCGGTCCCACCAAAAATCCTAACATTCACATTTCGAACTAAGTCGGTCTCACTGAGTTCATCTATTCGGTCTGACCGAGTTGGCTCTTTTGTGTGTACCGGTTAGATTTTGTGTGGAGGCTATATATACCCCTCCACCCTCCTCTCCATAAGTGAGAGAGCCATCAGAACGTGCCTACACTTCCACTACTCATTTTCTGAGAGAGAACCACCTACTCATGTGTTGAGACAAAGACATTCCAATCCAACCACAAGAATCTTGATCTCTACCCTTCCCAAAGTTGCTTTCCACGCAAATCATCTTTCCACCATAGCCAAATCTGTGAGAGAGAGTTGAGTGTTGGGGAGACTATCATTTGAAGCACAAGAGCAAGGAGTTCATCATCAACACACCATCTATTACCTTTTGGAGAGTGGTGTCTCCTAGATTGGTTAGGTGTCACTTGGGAGCCTCCGTCAAGATTGTGGAGTTAAACCAAGGAGTTTGTAAGGGCAAGGAGATCGCCTACTTCGTGAAGATCTACCCAAGTGAGGCAAGTCCTTCGTGGGAGATGGCCATGGTGGGATAGACAAGGCTGCTTCTTCGTGGACCCTTCGTGGGTGGAGCCCTCTGTGGACTCGCGCAACCGTTACCCTTCGTGGGCTGAAGTCTCCACCAACGTGGATGTATGATAGAACCACCTATCGGAACCACGCCAAAAATCTCCGTGTCTTCAATTGCGTTTGCACATTCCAATCCCATCCCTTTACTTTCTTGCAACTTGCATGCTTTACTTTCCGCTGCTCATATATTCTTGCCATGCTTGCTTGAAATGTATCGTGAATGTTTAAACTTGTGCTAAAACTCCACCTTAACTTGAAGAATTTAAAAACTGCTACTTTTCGTTGTTGAGGGTCTAATCACCCCCCCCCCCCGCTCTAGACACCTCTTCTCGATCCTTTCAAGAACCCTAGCCTCCGGGATGATTCAAAAGGGGGAGCCATCTTCACCACCATGCGCAAGGGCACGTCAACATCATCACCATTGTCATTAACATCATCACTAGTGTTATCATCATCATCATCTGCATCCATATAATCGCAACCTCACAAACCCTAGTGGATCGTCTTATGTGTTGCGTGTGGGAGCCATTCATGTTTACCATTACCATCCTCATGATGTTCGTTGGTAAGGTGGCCATCTCACATGACAGCTCCATCCAAAATGTTATGCTCGTTGAATCTCTTGGCTATAATTTACTTTCCGTATCTAGACTAGCTGACTTTGGATTCAATGTCCTATTTACTGAAGTAGATTGCTAAGTGTTTCGAAGAGATAACCATAATATGGTCTTTACCAGTATACGTAGAGGTGATCTATACATTGTTAATTTCACTAAAAAGGCTCAACCTAGAACTTGCATAATTGCTAAATCTTCTAAAGGTTGGTTGTGGCATAGAAGGTTAGGTCATGTGGGCATGCGAAATCTTGATAAGCTTATTAAAGGTGGTCATATCCTTGGAGTGAAAGATGTTATATTTGACAAGGATAGATTGTGCAGTGCATGTCAACCAGGAAAACAGTTTGGAGGAAGCCACCCCGTGAAGAACGTCATGACCACGAGAAGACCGCTCGAGCTGCTTCATATGGATCTTTTTGGTCCAAACACCTATAAAAGTCTCGGTGGTAATTCGTTCGGTTTAGTCATTGTCGATGACTTTTCAAGATTTACGTGGGTGTTCTTTCTTGATGATAAATCGTAGGTCCAAAAGATCTTCAAGAACTTCGCTAGGAAGGCCCAAAATCAATTTGAAGTGAAGATCAAGAAGGTTCGCAGCGACAACGGAACGGAGTTCAAGAACGCAAATGTGGACACCTTTCTTGACGAAGAAGGGATCTCACATGAGTTCTCAGCTACGTACACGCCTCAACAAAATGGAGTTGTTGAGAGGAAGAACCGGACTCTTATCAAGATGGTGAGAACGATGCTTGATGAGTACAAGACACCAAAACACTTTTGGGCGGAAGCGGTTGAGACAGCTTGTCATGCAACAAATCGTCTATATCTTCACAAGCTACTCGCCAAGACGGCATACGAGCTTCTCACTGGTAACAAACCCCGAGTTGGATACTTTCGAGTATTCGGCTCAAAGTGCTATATTCTTGATAAGCATCGTCGCTCAAAATTTGCTCCTAAGTCTCATGAAGGTTTCCTACTCGGTTATGGCTTAAACTCTCACACTTACCGTAACTACAATAATTTCACCTGAAAGGTTGAAGAGACGGTAGATGTGAAGTTTGATGAATCTAACGGCTCGGAAGTAGAGCAATTGTCAATTGATGTAGGAGACAAAGACCCTTCGGAAGCAATCCAAGACTTGTCTATTGGCAAGATACGCCTAATGGAGGTGAAGGAGAGTACCTCGTCCGTCCAAGTGGAAGCTTCTACCTCATGACAAGGTGAACCACGAGTCGACTCGGAGGCATCCACAAGAGGGACACGCCAAGATGAAGAAAATGAGGAAGTACACCAAGAGGAACCTCATCAACCTCCTTATCCACCTCCACAAGAGAACATAAACACCAACAATGAAGAAGGCCAAGAGGAAGAACAAGATGATGAAGAGGATGTTCCACCCCAACCCAAACAAAAGCTCTCACGAGTTAGAGCAAGAGTTTCAAGAGACCATCCCGTCGAACAAATCTTTGATGATATCCAAACCGGGAGAATTACTCGCTCTAAAACTCGTTTGGCTAAATTTTTTGAACATTATTCATTCATCTCTAGTATTGAACCTATGAAGGTTGAAGAAGCGCTTGATGATCCGGACTGGGTGAACGCTATGCACGAAGAGCTACACAACTTCGAGAGGAAACAAGTGTGGACCCTGGTAGAAAAGCCGGACAACAACCAAAATGTCACTGGCAGCAAATGGGTGTTTCGAAATAATCAAGATGAAGATGGACAAGTTGTACGCAACAAGGCCCGTCTCGTCACCCAAGGCTACACTCAAGTCGAAGGTATGGACTATGGTGAGACATATGCCCCAGTTGCTAGACTTGAGTCCATACGCATCTTACTTGCTTATGACAATCATCATGATATTACATTATATCAAATGGACATTAAAAGTGCTTTCCTAAATGGTGAAAATGAGGATGAAGTTTATGTTAAACAACCTCCCGGCTTTGTTGATCCTAAGAAACCCGATCATGTTTACATACTTCACAAAGCTCTTTATGGTCTTAAACAAGCTCCTAGAGCGTGGTATAAATGCTTGACCAAGTTCCTTATTGAAAAAGGCTTTGGGATTGTAAAAAATGATTCTACTCTTTTTACTAAAAGGGTTAATGGAGAATTATTTGTGTGCCAAATTTATGTTGATGATATCATATTTGGTTCGACTAACCCTCATTTTAGTGAAAAGTTTGGAAGGCAAATGTCGGAGAAGTTTGAGATGTCTATGATGAGTGAGCTCAAGTTCTTTCTTGGTTTGCAAATCAAGCAAACTAAGGAGGGTACCTTTGTTTCTCAAACAAAGTATAACAAGGACTTATTCAAGAAGTTCAACATGCAATAAAGCAAAGGTATGAAAACACTATAAGGGCATATTTTTCCCTATGTGGTTTTGCTGATTGATGACAATGCTTTTGTGAACTAATCGTGTGCATTGAGCATTTCAAATATCTCATGTCTAGGCACAAGACGATTTCGGTGCCCCTCGGAGCCTATCGAAGACTGTGGTTCTCTTGTTTCTTTTCGATGGATTTGACTCGTAGGAAAGTCGTACTGTTAAGAGGGGGTCCGCTTCGGAAAGGTTAGGGTGGAATCAACACGTACACATATGTTCCTTTGCACCACCTTTCCTTCGCTTCTTTGGAGCACCATTCATTTACCCTTGTCTCTGCGAAATGAAGGCTTCCAAATGCTTAAGTGTCTGCGGCATGCAGTAGTACTGCTAAAGGGAGCAGCAGTACCGCAGGGCCTTGCGGTAGTACCGCTCAATGGAGCGGTAGTACCGCAGGGTCTAGTGGTAGTACCGCTCCTGGTGAGAGGTAGTATCGCTCGCTCTGACCCTGACACTGGAGCGTGCGGAACTGGCACGGAAGTAATTTTTTACTTCCGCCCCCACGCGGTAGTACCTCTCCCTGCCAGCGGTAGTACCGTGCCAGATTTTCGCACAGTCCTAAACTCAGCGGAAGTAGCCACGGACGCAATTTATTTAGTCCGTGCCTTTCCAGCCCAGTTGAGCCCTGCCTTGCGGTAGTACCGCAAGGGTGCACGGTAGTACTGCTCCGGCAGCTCTACCGCTCGTTGCTATACGCAACAGGGCCTCGTCTGGTCACTACCGCGCGAGCGGTAGTACCTGCTACCTCTTGAGCACTGCGTTGGTTTTCCCTTGAAGAGAAAAGGGTGATGCAGTAAAGCAGCGTAAGTATTTCCCTCGGTTTTTGAGAACCAAGGTATCAATCCAGTAGGAGGCCACGCACGAGTCCCTCACACCTACACAAACAAATAAATCCTCGCAACCAACGCAATAAAGGGGTTGTCAATCCCTTCACGGTCACTTACGAGAGTGAGACCTGATAGATATGATAAGATAATATTTTTGGTATTTTTATGATAAAGATGCAAAGTAAAATAAAAGGTAATAAAAATAACTAAGTGTTGGAAGATTAATATGATGGAAAATAGACCCGGGGGCCATAGGTTTCACTAGTGGCTTCTCTCGAGAGCATAGGTATTACGGTGGGTGAACAAATTACTGTTGAGCAATTGAAAGAATCGAGCATACTTATGAGAATGTCTAGGTATGATCATGTATATAGGCATCCCGTCCGAGACAAGTAGACCGACTCCTACCTGCATCTACTACTATTACTCCACACATCAACCGCTATCCAGCATGCATCTAGAGTATTAAGTTCATAAGAACAGAGTAACGCTTTAAGTAAGATGACATGATGTGGAGGGATAAACTCATGCAATATGATATAAACCCCATCTTGTTATCCTCGATGGCAACAATACAATACGTGCCTTGCTGCCCCTACTGTCACTGGGAAAGGACACCGCAAGATTGAACCCAAAGCTAAGCACTTCTCCTATTGCAAGAAAGATCAATCTAGTAGGCCAAACCAAACTGATAATTCGAAGAGACTTGCAAAGATAACCAATCATACATAAAAGAATTCTGAGAAGATTCAAATATTGTTCATAGATAAACTTGATCATAAATCCACAATTCATCGGTGTAACACCCCGCATGTAACTTGCCATATTTGTAACTCCGACTCTTGCCATTTTCGGCTATGTGATATGTTTTTCCCTCCGTTGTCGGGTTTTGTCTTTCGTTTTGTATTTTGTCATGTCATGCATTTTCATATCATGTCATCATGTGCATTGCATTCGCATACGTGTTCGTCTCATGCATCCGAGCATTTTCCCCGTTGTCCGTTTTCCAATCCGGCGCTCCTATCTCCTCCGGTGCACCCCTCTTGTTTTTTTTCGTGTGCGTGTGTCAAACTTTCTCGGAATGGACCGAGGCTTGTCAAGTGGTCTTATTATACCACCCGGAGACTACCGGTCAAGTTTCGTTCCATTCGGAGGTCGTTTGGTACTCCAACGGTTAACCGGGCATCCGCAAACTCCATTTGAGTGTCCAGCAAAAAACCCCTCTAAAACCAGCCCAAAACCCACCAAACTCTCTTCCATGCTCTAGGTCGTTCGATCACGATCGTGTGGGCGAAAACCGCACCTCATTTGAAGCCTCCTAGCTCCCTCTACCTATAAATATGTGGGCATCCCGAATTACAACCGCAGTCCAAACCCTAAAAAAATCCCTCCGCGCCGCCGGACGCGTCCGTACCCCGCCGGACACATCCGCCGCCGCGCCCCGTCCAGTCCGGAGCCGCCACGTGTCATCGCCGGCCTCCCACCGCCGCGGCCCGCCAGGCCCGCCGCCGGCCCGCGGGCCCGCGCGCCCCCGCCGCCGTCCTCCTCCCTGCGCGCGCGCCGCCGCCGGTCTTCATTGCCGCTGGCGCCGTGCCCCGCCGCCCGAGGCCCGCCGCCTCCGGCCTCCCTCACCGCCGCCCCGCGCTGCCGCCGCCGGCGCCGCCTCCTCCGCCGCCGCGCCTCCGGCCTCCGGCCTCCTCTTCCTCCCGTCGACGAACGCCACCGCGAGCCCGCGCCCGAGCCGGCCCCGATCCGATCTGGTCAACGGGAAGGTTGACCCGAGCCCCCCTTTTTTTTCTCTTTAAGTCTGAAATTTCATCAGCATGTGCTCCTGTTCGAGATGCGATAACTTTTTGCATGTAGCTCCGATTCGCGCATGTAATATGTCAAATTGTTCGTCTCGTGATGCTCTTCATGTTGTTCAATTGCACCATGTTCATTAGAGGTCATCTTGATGCCCAAATCTTCGTTGGAAGAGGGCTAGTTGCTGTTATTCTCTGGTTCTTAGCAGAACTTGGAGATTTGTCATTTTTGTATCATTTATTCTATGCATCTTTTGAGCATGAGCTCTACATATGATTTGAAGTATGCCATGCCATCTTTCCAGTGGTATAGTCCATGTATTTTTGTGATATTTGTGGTGACTAGCACAAGCATGCAAATTAGGCCCCGTAATATTTCTGATTCCAGGGACTTAGTGATTTCTCTAAGTCCTTGTCTGCAGTAATTTTGTTGCCATGTAAACTTGATGCTACAGAGAGATCCATGCATATTTTGGAGATATTCAGTAAGTATGTTTGGTAGTTATAGTTGTAATTGATCCATTCCTGGAATTCTTTGCAATTTTGGAGTGCCATAGCATGACTCAATCTTGCTCTACTTTTGCTATAAAATATTTCTGGCAGATTCTTAACATGAGATGCATTATTGCCAAGCTTATTGTAGTTGATCTATACATGCTATGCAATTGTTCTTGCCATGGATAGCTTCATAAACATGCCATCTTGCTGTAGGTATGCTTGGTTTGTAGTGCATTGCTCTTTAATGAGTGCATCAAGCTCACAAAGAGGCCTACATATTAATATTTCTGCCAGGCTCTGTTTTCTGCTAAGTCTGAAACCTGATAACGAAACTTGCTATGTTTACATGCTTGCCATCATATCTTCTGTTCCTTTTTGTCTCATAGTCAGTAAGAGACTTTTGTCTTGTGCATTTAGTAGAACACTACCATACCTTGTTTTGCTATGTTAAGGTTCTGTAGCATGTTGATTTCGTGCTCTGAACATTGCTACCTGACGCTGTTTTCTGCCATGCCCAGTTTTTCACCAAGTCTGTGAACCTGTAATCTTTTGCACTTTTGCCATGCCTGTTTGAGCTTGATATGTTGTGAACTAGCCGTAGCTCATTGTTCATCTTTTGTCAAGCATCTCCTGTAGATTACTGCCATGTACCTTGTTGCTATGTTGGGGTGCTGTAGCATTGTTACTTGTTGCATTTTAAGTGCTATCTTGCTGTTTATCGCAGATTAGTGTCATTCTTGTTTTGCTCGCCATTTGCAAACCGTGCATCCGATTCCGGTGATCTTTATATCGATTTCGACCGAAATCACCTCATCTTTCCAGTGGCATGCTTGGTTTGCCAAGTTACTGCCATGTTCATCATTTTCCTTCCGGAGCACGCATATGCATCGCATATCATATCTTGCATATCATACATGTTTTGCATCATGTTGCTTGCGCATTTCTCGTTGTTGATTGTGGTTCCGTTTGTTTGTGTTCTTGTCTTGGGTAGAGCCGGGAGACGAGTTCGTGAACGAGGAACCTGTCGAGTACGCTTACGAGGATCAAGCTTTCGACAACTCTGAGAATCTTGCAGGCAAGATGACCACCCCTCGAAATCACTTCTATCTTTGCTTTGCTAGTTGTTCGCTCTATTGCCATGCTCGCTACCTATCACTTGCTATATCATGTCTCCCATTTATGTCAGCCTCTAACCATCCTTTCCTAGCAAACCATTGTTTGGCTATGTTACCGCTTTTGCTCAGCCCCTCTTATAGCGTTGCTAGTTGCAGGTGAAGTTGAAGTTTGTTCCATGCCGGAACATGGATATGTTGGGATATCACAATATCTCTTATTTAATTAATGCACCTATATATTTTGGTAAAGGGTGGAAGGCTCGGCCTTATGCCTGGTGTTTTGTTCCACTCTTGCCGCCCTAGTTACTGTTATACCGGGATTATGTTCCTTGAGTTTGCGTTCCTTACGCGGTCGGGTGATTTATGGGACCCCCTTGACAGTTCGCCTTTAAAAAACTCCTCCAGCAAGGCCCAACCTTGGTTTTACCATTTGCTACCTAAGCCTTTTTCCCCCGGGTTTTCGCGAGCCCGAGGGTCATCTTATTTTAACCCCCCCCCCCCCGGGCCAGTGCTCCTTCGAGTGTTGGTCCGAACCGAGCAGCCTGCGGGGCCACCTCGGGGAAACTCGAGGTCTGGTTTTACTCGTAGCTTGACTTATCCGGTGTGCCCTGAGAACGAGATATGTGCAGCTCCTATCGGGATTTGTCGGCACATTCGGGTGGCTTTGCTGGTCTTGTTTTACCATTGTCGAGATGTCTTGTAAACCGGGATTCCGAGGCTGATCGGGTCTTTCCGGGAGAAGGTTTATCCTTCGTTGGCCGTGAGAGCTTATGATGGGCTAAGTTGGGACACCCCTGTAGGGTATTATCTTTCGAAAGCCGTGCCCGCGGTTATGAGGCAGATGGGAATTTGTTAATGTCCGGTTGTAGATAACTTGTCACTTGACCCAATTAAAACACATCAACTGCGTGTGTAGCCGTGATGGTCTCTTCTCGGCGGAGTCCGGGAAGTGAACACGGTCTGTGTTATGTATGACGTAAGTAGGTGTTCAGGACCTCTTCTTGGTCATTGCTAGATGACGTCCGTTCCGTCGCTTCTCTTCTCGCTCTCATTTGCGCAAGTTAGCCACCATATATGCTTTTGCCGCTGCAGCTCCACCTCTTGCACCTCCTTGTCCTATAAGCTTAAATAGTCTTGATCTCGCGGGTGTGAGATTGCTGAGTCCCCGTGACTCACAGATTCTACCAAAACAGTTGCAGGTGCCGACGATGCCAGTGCAGATGACGGCGTCGATCTCAAGTGGGAGTTCGACGAGGAACGTGGTCGTTACTATGTGTCTTTTCCTGATGATCAGTAGTGGAGCCCAGTTGGGACGATCGGGGATCTAGCATTTGGGGTTGTCTTATTCTCATCTGGATTTTGGCCGTAGTCGGTCTATATGATTGTATTTTGGATGATGTATGACGATATTTATGTATTGTGTGAAGTGGCGATTGTAAGCCAACTCTTTATCCCATTCTTGTTCATTACATGGGATTGTGTGAAGATGACCCTTCTTGCGACAAAACCACTATGCGGTTATGCCTCTAAGTCGTGCCTCGACACGTGGGAGATATAGCCGCATCGTGGGCGTTACAATCGGTCTCAGCAAACACACCGCAAAAGAAGATTACATCGAATAGATCTCCACGAGAGAGGGGGAGAACATTGTATTGAGATCCAAAAAGAGAGAAGAAGCCATCTAGCTAATAACTATGGACCCGAAGGTCTAAGGTAAACTACTCACACATCATCGCAGAGGCTATGGTATTGATGTAGAAGCCCTCCGTGATCGATGCCCCCTCCGGTGGAGCTCTAGAAAAGGCCCCAAGATGGGATCTCACGGGTACAGAAGGTTGCGGCGGTGGAATTAGGTTTTTGGCTCCGTATCTGGTAGTTTGGGGGTACGTAGGTATATATAGGAGGAAGAAGTACGTCGGTGGAGCAATGTGGGGCCCACGAGGGTGGAGGGCGCGCCCCCCTACCTCGTGCCTTCCTGGTTGATGTCTTGACATAGGGTCCAAGTCCTCTGGATCACGTTCGTTCCGAAAATCACGTTCCCGAAGGTTTCATTCCGTTTGGACTCCATTTGATATTCCTTTTCTGCGAAACTCTTAAATAGGCAAAAAAACAGCAATTCTGGGCTGGGCCTCCGGTTAATAGGTTAGTTCCAAAAATAATATAGAAGTGTATAATAAAGCCCGATAATGTCCAAAACAGAATATAATATAGCATGGAACAATCAAAAATTATAGATACATTGGAGACGTATCAAGCATCCCCAAGCTTAATTCCTGCTCGTCCTTGAGTAGGTAAATGATAAAAACAGAATTTTTGATGTGGAATGCTACTTAGCATAATTTCAATGTAATTCTTCTTATTGTGGCATGAATGTTCAGATTTAATATGATTCAAGATAAAAGTTTAATGTTGACATAAAAACAAGAATACTTCAAGCATGCTAACCAAGCAATTATGTCTTATCAAAAGAACATAGCCAAAGCAAGTTATCCCTCCAAAATCATATAGTCTGGCTATGCTCCATCTTCCCCACACAAAATATTCATATCATGTACAACCCCAGTTTTAGCCAAGCAATTGGTTCATACTTTTTAACGTGCTTCAGCCTTTTTCAACTCTTACGCAATACATGAGCGCAAGCCATGGATATAGCACTATGGTGGAATAAGCTGTAATGGTAGGGGTTATGTGGGATGACAAAAAAGGAGAAAGTCTCACATCAACGAGGCTAATCAACGGGCTATGGAGATGTCCATCAATTGATGTTAATGCAAGGAGTAGGGATTGCCATGCAACGGATGCACTAGAGCTATAAGCGTATGAAAGCTCAAAAAAATAAACTAAGTGGGCGTGCATCCAACTTGCTTCCTCACGAAGACCTCGGGCATTTGAGGAAGCCCATCATTGGAATATACAAGCCAAGTTCTATAATGAAATTTCCCACTAGTATATGAAAGTGACAAAATGAGAGACTCTCTATCATGAAGATCAAGGTGCTACTTTGAAGCACAAGTGTGGTAAAAGGATAGTAACATTGTCCCTTCTCTCTTTTTCTCTCATTTTTTTATTTTTTTGGGCCTTTTCTCTCTGTTTTTATGGCCTCTTTTTTTTAGTCCGGAGTCTCATCCCGACTTGTGGGGGAATCATAGTTTCCATCATCCTTTCCTCACTTGGGACAATGCTCTAATAATGATGATCATCACACTTTTATTTACTTACAACTCATGAATTACAACTCAATACTTAGAACAAAATATGACTCTATGGGAATGCCTCCGGCGGTGTACCGGGATATGCAATGAATCAAGAGCGACATGTATGAAAGAATTATGAATGGTGGCTTTTCCACGAATACAATGTCAACTACATGATCATGCAAAGCAATATGACAATGATGGAGCGTGTCATGATAAACGGAAACGGTGGAAAGTTGCATGGCAATATATCTCGGAATGGCTATGGAAATGCCATAATAGGTAGGTATGGTGGCTGTTTTGAGGAAGATATAAGGAGGTTTATGTGTGATAGAGCGTATCATATCACGGGGTTTGGACGCACCGGCGAAGTTTGCACCAACTCTCAAGGTGAGAAAGGGCAATGCACGGTACCGAAGAGGCTAGAAAATTGCGGAAAGGTAAGTGTGCGTATAATCCATGGACTCACATTAGTCATAAAGAACTCATATACTTATTGCAAAAATTTATTAGCCCTCGAAGCAAAGTACTACTACGCATGCTCCTAGGGGAAGGGTTGGTAGGAGTTAACCATCGCGCGATCCCGACCGCCACACAAAGGATGACAATCAATAAATACCTCATGCTCCGACTTCATTACATAACGGTTCACCATACGTGCATGCTACGGGAATCACAAACTCCAACACAAGTATTTTTCAATTCCACAATTACTCAACTAGCACAACTATGATATTACCACCTTTATATGTCAAAAAAATTATCAAGCATCAAATTTCTCATGATATTATAATTAAAGCAAATTGCCATGCTATTTTAAGACTCTCAAAATAATATAAGTGAAGCATGAGAGATCAATAGTTTCTATAAAACAAATCCACCACCGTACTCTAAAAGATATAAGTGAAGCACTAGAGCAAAACTATATAGCTCAAAAGATATAGAGTATTATAAAAATTTCCGAATCAAGTGTGACTCTCTCAAAAGGTGTGTACAGAAAGGATGATTGTGGTAAACTAAAAAGCAAAAACTCAAATAATACAAGACGCTCCAAGCAAAACACATATCATGTGGTGAATAAAAATATAGCTCCAAGTAAAGTTACCCATGGAAGTAGACGAAAGAGGGGATGCCTTCTGGGGCATCCCCAAGCTTTGGATTTTAGGTGTCCTTAGATTATATTGGGGTGCCTTGGGCATCCCCAAGCTTAGGCTCTTGCCACTCCTTGTTCCATAATCCATCAAATCTTTTACCCAAAACTTGAAAACTTCACAACACAAAACTCAGCAGAAAATCTCGTGAGCTCCGTTAGCGAAAGAAAATAAAACACCACTTCAAGGTACTGTAATGAACTCATTCTTTATTTATATTGGTGTTAAACCTACTGTATTCCAACTTCTATATGGTTTATAAACTATTTTACTAGCCATAGATTCATCAAAATAAGCAAACAACACACGAAAAACAGAATCTGTCAAAAACAGAACAGTCTGTAGTAATCTGTAACTAACGCAAACTTCTGGAACTCCAAAAATTCATCCAAAATAGGACGACCTAGACAATGTGTTTATTGATCAGCAGCAATTGGAATAAATATTTTATCACGTTCTGGTGATTTTTAACAATTATTTTCGTGAACAGGAAGTTTCTGGAATTTTCAGCAAGATCAAATAACTATCATCCAAGAAGATCCTATAGGTTTAACTTGGCACAAACACTAATTAAAACATAAAAACACATCTAACCAGAGGCTAGATCAGATATTTATTCCTAAACAGAAGCAAAAATCAAAAAACTAAAAATAAAATTGGGTTGCCTCCCAACAAGCGCTATCGTTTAACGCCCCTAGCTAGGCATAATAGCAAGGATAGATCTAGGTATTGCCATCTTTGGTAGGCCATTCTTCAATGAGACATCTATCATCCTTAGGAGTTTCTTTCTTTTTATTAATTATCAAACTTCTAGGGACATAACCGAAAAATTCATTTGTAGCAAATGGTTCCTTAATGATAGCAAAAAGATTGGGATGAACACTTATAGATTTGAGATCCGCGGTTTCCTTACTAGAGGATTCACCCTTATTTTTAGGAACATACATAATCTTGGCAACTTTAGTTGGAGGACTTGGAGTATTCTTTACAGAAGAAAAAGCGGTTCCCAAGTTGGTAATGATACCCTCAAGTTTATCGATTCTAGTGGAATCCTGATTTATTCTTTCATTAACTATGGGTTCCTTCTCCTTAATATTTTTCAAAGTGACTCCTACTTTAGATCCATATTGGGTAATTTGGTTGTGGATCTTTTTATCCAAATTTTCAATTAACTCTACGGTAGCAACTTTATTTTCAATAATTTCAAGTCTTTGCATTACATGCTCCAAAGTTAACATAGTTCCATTAACCAAAAGAGGTGGTGAGCCAAACAAATCTATCATAGCATTATAAGAATCAAAAGTATGGCTACCCAAGAAATTCCCTCCAGTAATGGTATCAAGGATATATCTGTACCAAGGAGTAGCGCCTACATAAAAATTGCGGAGAAGAACAGAAGTAGATTGCTTCCTAGTAGATCTTTTGAGCATTGCAAATTCTATACCAAGCGTCTTTTAGATTTTCTCCCTCCCTTTGCTTAAAATTAAGAACTTCATTCTCGGGAGACAACGGAGAAGATAGGGGACTAGCCATAACGACAAGCAAACAAAAAAGAGGCAAACGAAAAAGAGAGGGCGAATAAAACGGCAAGGGTGAAATGGGGGAGAGGAAAACGAGAGGCAAATGGCAAATAATGTAATGTGGGAGATAAGGGTTTGTGATGGGTACTTGGTATGTTGACTTTTGCGTAGACTCCCCGGCAACGGCGCCAGAAATCCTTCTTGCTACCACTTGAGCACTACGTTGGTTTTCCCTTGAAGAGGAAAGGGTGATGCAGTAAAGTAGCGTAAGTATTTCCCTCAGTTTTTGAGAACCAAAGTATCAATCCAGTAGGAGGCCACGCACGAGTCCCTCGCACCTACACAAACAAATAAATCCTCGCAACCAATCCAATAAAGGGGTTGTCAATCCCTTCACGGTCACTTACGAGAGTGAGATCTGATAGATATGATAAGATAATATTTTTGGTATTTTTATGATAAAGATGCAAAGTAAAATAAAAGGTAATAAAAATAGCTAAGTGTTGGAAGATTAATATGATGGAAAATAGACCCGGGGGCCATAGGTTTCACTAGTGGCTTCTCTCGAGAGCATAGGTATTACGGTGGGTGAACAAATTACTGTTGAGCAATTGACATAATTGAGCATAGTTATGAGAATATCTAGGTATGTCATGTATATAGGCATCACGTCCGAGACAAGTAGACCGACTCCTGCCTGCATCTACTACTATTACTCCACACATCGACCGCTATCCAGCATGCATCTAGAGTATTAAGTTCATAAGAACAGAGTAACGCTTTAAGTAAGATGACATGATGTAGAGGGATAAACTCATGCGATATGATATAAACCCCATCTTGTTATCCTCGATGGCAACAGTACAATACGTGCCTTGCTGCCCCTACTGTCACTGGGAAAGGACACCGCAAGATTGAACCCAAAGCTAAGCACTTCTCCTATTGCAAGAAAGATCAATCTAGTAGGCCAAACCAAACTGATAATTCGAAGAGACTTGCAAAGATAACCAATCATACATAAAAGAATTCTGAGAAGATTCAAATATTATTCATAGATAAACTTGATCATAAACCCACAATTCATCGGTCTCAACGAACACACCACAAAAGAAGATTACATCGAATAGATCTCCATGAGAGAGGGGGAGAACATTGTATTGAGATCCAAAAAGAGAGAAGAAGACATCTAGCTAATAACTATGGACCCGAAGCTCTGAGGTAAACTACTCACACATCATCGGAGAGGCTATGGTGTTGATGTAGAAGCCCTCCGTGATCGATGCCCCCTCCGGCGGAGCTCCGGAAAAGGCCCCAAGATGGGATCTCACGGGTACAGAAGGTTGCGGCGGTGGAATTAGGTTTTTGGCTCCGTATCTGGTAGTTTGGGGGTACGTAGGTATATATAGGAGGAAGAAGTACGTCGGTGGAGCAACGTGGGGCCCACGAGGGTGGGTGGCGCACCCAGGGGGTAGGCGCGCCCCCCTACCTCATGCCTTCCTGGTTGATCTTGACGTAGGGTCCAAGTCCTCTGGATCACGTTCCCGAAGGTTTCATTCCGTTTGGACTCAGTTTGATATTCTTTTTGTGCAAAACTCTGAAATAGCCAAAAAAACAGCAATTCTGGGTTGGGCCTCCGGTTAATAGGTTAGTCCCAAAAATAATATAAAAGTGCATAATAAAGCCCGATAATGTCGAAAACAGAATATAATATAGCATGGAACAATCAAAAATTATAGATACGTTGGAGACGTATCAGTACCGCAACGTCAAGCGGTAGTACCGCAACCCCTTGCGGTAGTACCACGAGCGTGTGCGGTAGTACCGCGTGTCGCGGGCTGAATGGGTGGGTAACGGTTGGATCTTTTCCCCCACTATATAAAGGGGGTCTTCTTCCCCAAGAAGACTACCTCTTCCCTCCCCAAGCTCCATTGTTGCTCAAAGCTCCATTTTCACCCGATCTCTCTCCCTAGCCAATCAAACTTGTTGACTTTTTAGGGATTGGTCGAGAAGGCCCCGATCTACACCTCCACCAAGAGAAATTCGATTCCCCCCACTAATCCCTTGCGGATCTTGTTACTCTTGGGTGTTTGAGCACCCTAGACAGTTGAGGTCACCGCGGAGCCATATTCCATTGTGGTGAAGCGTTGTGGTGTTGTTGGGAGCCTCCGATTAAGTTGTGGAGATTGCCCCAACCTTGTTTGTAAAGGTTCGGTCACCGCCTCCAAGGGCACCAATAGTGGAATCACGGCATCTCGCGTTGTGTGAGGGCATGAGGAGAATAAGGTAGCCCTAGTGGCTTCTTGGGGAGCATTGTGCCTCCACACCGCTCCAACGGAGACGTACTTTCTCTCAAAGGAAAGGAACTTCGGTAACACACCCTCGTCTCCACCGGGTCCACTCTTGGTTATCTCTTACCTTTACTTGTGCAAGATTATATTCTGTTGTATCCCTTGCTTGCTTGTGTGCTTGTTGTTGTTGCATCATATAGGTTGCTCACCTAGTTGCATATCTAGACAACCTACTTTGATGCAAAGTTTAATTTGGTAAAGAAAAGCTAAAAATTGTTAGTTGCCTATTCACCCCCCTCTAGTCAACTATATCGATCCTTTAAATTGGTATCAGAGCCTCATCTCTTTATTAAGGACTTTGTCGTCCGAAGAGTATGGTTGACACCACAAACGAGGTGGAGGAGCACCCCGGTGCGAGACCCACTTTGTCTGCGGCTGAAGGGGGGTCCTCGGTCTCTCGTGAGGAGTTCAATGTGGCCTTGGACACATTGAAAACCTCCATGATGGCTGAGGTCAAAGGCATGCTTGAGAAGTTTCTTGATGGTCTTAAAGTTTCCACCGCGCCGTTGGAAGTGGTCGATCCCACTAGCAAGGTGACGGATGCTAACTCCAACAAGGGTGAAGCTACTAGTGATCAAGTTCCTTTGACTACTGGTAGAAGTGGAAATGGCATCTTTGCCCATGTTGAACCACCAATTACTTATGGAGGACTGGTTCCCTCCACGCATATGAATCATGTTGGTCCTCCTCCCAAGCTTGTGAAAAATGAGGATTTTGCCACTTGGGTCTATCGCTTTAAACGTCATTTAAATCATAGTTCTACTAATATTTGGAGAATTATTGAGCAAGGTTTCTACCCGCACGACCCAAGCAACTTCACTCCTAGAGAAGCCACAGATCATCAATTCAACGAGTCCACTCTCTTCATTCTCCAAGAAGCAATTCCACCCGAAGATATTGCGCATCTCCGTCCGTTCAACGTTGCCAAGGAAGCATGGCAACATGTTGTTTCCATTTACAAGGGAAGCACAAGCATTCAACGCTCAAACTTTGAAGTGGTGCAAGATGAAGCCGATGAGTTTGCAATGAATGAAGATGAAGAACCTCGAGAGCTTTACCGAAGATTAACCACTCTCGCGGACTCACTCTGAGATCATGGGAGCAAGGATACGGATGATAATTGGATCAAGCGCAAGTTTCTCAAGGCCATGATGCCGTACCATAAGGCCATGTCCTCCGTCATCCGTCAAAGGCCGGACTTTCACGCCTTGTCCTCAAGTGAAGTGTTGGATGAGTTTGTTGCAATGAGGATCTTGGACAAGACCGCCGACAATGCGGTGTTGCGTTCTCAATGAGCAAAGAAGCCCAACCTTGCTTTGAATGCCAAGGCTAGCGTGGAAGAAGAGGGTAAAGAGGAAGATGAAGAGTGTTGCCCAAAATATGCTTATCATGAGCACATGGCTCTCGCTTCACAGCAATTTTGGAGCAAGAAGAACTCAAGGCCCAACTTCAACAAGAGCAACTCAAGTGGCGCCAAGGGCAAGCAACGTGTGAGGACATGCTATAATTGTGGCATTGTGAGCCACTTTGTTGCGGAGTGCCCATACGAGAAGAGTGAAGACAATGGTGGCAAGCTTATCCGAAAAGGCAAGGCCAAGTCCTTCCCCAACAAGAACAACTTCACCAAGAAGACTCCTCCCAAGGGGTTGGTGGCACAAGAAGAGCACAATGAGGAGGATGGTGATGATGATGAAGACGGTGAGATGGTTGCCATGGCCTCCATTGCCATTGCAACAACTTCACGGGTGTCCCTCTTTGATTCACCCAACGAGAACATCGCCGCCAAGTGCCTCATGGCTAAAGCCACCAACAAGGTAACCCCCAACATCAAAACTACCATCATTACTAATCCTTCCTTGACAGATTGCACTGATGAAAGTGAGGGGACAAAGGAGGAGGGAAATGAATTTGAGTCTTTTATGAGTAAGCTCAAGGGTAAATCCAAGAAGCACTTTGTTGCTCTCTTGGAACAACTTGGTGAAGCCAATGACATGATCGAGGATCACGAAGAAACCATCTCTAAGATGGAAGGGCATAGTCGTGACTATGCCGATGAGATATCGGATCTCTCTAATGTGCTTGAGGAAGAGCGTGGTCATTGTTTGGCTCTTGAGGAGTCACACAACGATGATCATGCTAAATTAAAGAAAGATCTTGAACATGCTCTTGTTGTATCTCGTGTGCTCAAGTCCGAGAAGACTAAACTTGGGGTTGACCATGCTAGACTCAAGGAGGAGTTTGATATACTTGACAAGGCTCACAAGGCCTTGAAGGGTGCTCATGCTAGCCTCAAAGAGTCTCATGATCAACTCCAAGTGAAGCTAACCAAGGAGAAAGCCACATTTCCTCATATGGTTTTAATTGATAATGCAAATGCTACTAACCCGTGTTGTGAGCATGTGCATCTTGTGGAGGAGAATGCCAAGTTGAAGGGGCAAATTGAGAAAGGCATTGTGTCTTGCATACAAGGTGAGATCGAAGAACCTCAATGACCTTTTGAGTAATCAAAAGGAAGTTGTGGGCAAGGAGGGAATTGGGTCTGGACCCAAGTCTAAGAACAAGAAGAAGAATGACAAGGCCAAGCAACCTCCTCCTCTCAAGCAAACTTTTGTGAAGGAGGGAGAGGGTTCTTCTAAGGAGAAGAAGAACAATGTGAAGGGTGGTGGTGCCAAGAAGGGCAATGCCACCCCTTCCAACAAAGCCGGCGACTTTAACCCTTCTTATGTGTTATGCCGTGCTAGTGATGGGAATGTTTATGCCAAATTTGTTGGTTCTCCTTATGAGTACATTGAATGGTCTATTTGGGTTCCTAATGTTGGGGATCGTAGCAGAATTTTAAAATTTCCTACGCATCACCAAGATCCATCTATGGAGTATACTAGCAACGAGGGGAAAGGATAGCATCTACATACCCTTGTAGATCGCGAGCGGAAGCGTTCCAATGAACGGGGTTGATGGAGTCGTACTCGCCGTGATCCAAATCACCGATGACCGAGTGCCGAACGGACGGCACCTCCGCGTTCAACACACGTACGGAGCAGCGACGTCTCCTCCTTCTTGATCCAGCAAGGGGGAAGGAGAGATTGATGGAGATCCAGCAGCACGACGGCATGGTGGTGGATGTAGCGGGATCTCGGCAGGGCTTCGCCAAGCTTCTGCGAGAGGGAGAGGTGTTGCAGGGGGAGAGGGAGGCGCCAGGGGCTGTTCTGTTGCTGCCCTCCCTCCCCCCCACTATATATAGGCCCCCTGGGAGGGGGGGCGCCGGCCTGGAACCCATCTACATGGGGGGCGGCGGCCAAGGGGGAAGGGGGGTGGCTTCCCCCCCCCCCCCAAGCCAAGTGGGGCGCCCCCCACCCCTAGGGTTTCCAACCCTAGGCGCAGGGGGAGGCCCAAGGGGGGGGCGCCCCAGCCCACTAAGGGTTGGTTCCCTTCCCACTTCAGCCCATGGGGCCCTCCGGGATAGGTGGCCCCACCCGGTGGACCCCCGGGACCCTTCCGGTGGTCCCGGTACAATACCGATAACCCCCGAAACTTTCCCGGTGGCCGAAACTGGACTTCCCATATATAATTCTTCACCTCCGGACCATTCCAGAACTCCTCGTGACGTCCGGGATCTCATCTGGGACTCCGAACAACTTTTGGGTTTCCGCATACTCATATATATACAACCCTAGCGTCACCGAACCTTAAGTGTGTAGACCCTACGGGTTCGAGAGACATGCAGACATGACCGAGACGCCTCTCCGGTCAATAACCAACAGCGGGATCTGGATACCCATGTTGGCTCCCACATGTTCCACGATGATCTCATCGGATGAACCACGATGTCGAGGATTCAATCAATCCCGTATACAATTCCCTTTGTCAATCGGTATGTTACTTGCCCGAGATTCGATCGTCGGTATCCCAATACCTTGTTCAATCTCGTTACCGGCAAGTCTCTTTACTCGTACCGTAATGCATGATCCCGTGACTAACTCCTTAGTCACATTGAGCTCATTATGATGATGCATTACCGAGTGGGCCCAGAGATACCTCTCCGTCATACGGAGTGACAAATCCCAGTCTCGATCCGTGCCAACCCAACCGATACTTTCGGAGATACCCGTAGTGCACCTTTATAGTCACCCAGTTACGTTGTGACGTTTGGCACACCCAAAGCACTCCTACGGCACCCGGGAGTTGCACGATCTCATGGTCTAAGGAAAAGATACTTGACATTGGAAAAGCTCTAGCAAACGAACTACACGATCTTTGAGCTATGCTTAGGATTGGATCTTGTCCATCACATCATTCTCCTAATGATGTGATCCCGTTATCAATGACATCCAATGTCCATAGTCAGGAAACCATGACTATCTGTTGATCAACGAGCTAGTCAACTAGAGGCTTACTAGGGACACGTTGTGGTCTATGTATTCACACATGTATTACGATTTCCGGATAACACAATTATAGCATGAACAATAGACAATTATCATGAACAAAGAAATATAATAATAACCATTTTATTATTGCCTCTGGGGCATATTTCCAATACCTAAGACCCTTGTTACTAACATCAAAGTACCCATTACAAAATGGGTACCTAAAACTAAGCATTTATCTCTTGTAGGTGTTTGGTTCTGGTGGGGGTTCATGGTTGCTCGATAGCGGAGCCACAACTCGTATGACCGGAAGCAAGGACTTGGTGGTGGACGTGCACAAGGTCTAATCTATGCCCACCAATGTCGAGTGGGGTGATGCCTCATCTTCTAAGGTATTGGGGCTTGGCAAGGTTGTCATTTCTCATGATCTCACGATCGAGAAAGTCATGCTTGTTGAGTCCCTTGCATGCAACTTACTTTCCGTTCATCAACTTGCACTCATGGGCTTCGCCACTTTATTTGATATTGATACCATGGCCCTCTTGTGGAGCAATACTCTTAAAGTATCCTTTGTTGGGCATTTAGAGAACGGTCTATATGTGATTAACTTTTTGGAGCGACCCACTAAGACCGCGACATGCCTAATGGCTAAAGTTGACGTGGGATGGCTTTGGCATCGCCATTTAGCCCACGTCAATATGAGATCTTTGCAAACTCTTCTCAAGGGGGACCATGTCCGTGGACTAACAAATGTTAGTTTTGCCAAAGATCATGCTTGCAGTGCTTGTATCGAAGGAAAGCTACATGAGAAGGCTCACCCACCCACGACTATCATCTACTCGAAGAGGCCCTTGGAGCTCCTTCACATGGATCTCTTTGGGCCTCCATCCTTTGATAGTCTTGGGGGTAGAAAGTATTGCTTGGTGATTGTGGATGATTATTCAAGATACTCTTGGGTATATTTCTTCAAGAGGAAGAGTGAGACCCAACAAACAGTCATCGACTTTGCAAATGAAGCTCAACGTCAACACAATGCAAAGATCTTGACGATAAGAAGTGACAACGGCACCGAGTTCAAGAACTACACCTTGGATGAGTTTCTTAGTGATGAGGGGATCAAGCATCAATATTCCGCACCTTACACCCCTCAACAAAATGGTGTAGCGCAGAGGAAGAACCGGACATTGATGGATGTGGAAAGGACCATGATGGCGGTTTCAAGTCTCCGTACAACTTTTGGGCTGAAGCCATCAACACCGCTTGTCATGCATCCAATCGGCTCTATCTCCGCAAAGGATTGAACAAGACTCCATATGAGATACTCACCGGCAACAATCCCAACCTCAAGTACTTCCGGGTGTTCGGGTGTAAGTGTTTCATTCTCAAGAAAGGTGTTCGTTTGTCTAAATTTGAGGCTAGAGCTCATGAGGGCATATTTGTTGGTTATACTACAAACTCTCATGCTTACCGTGTCCTCAATAAGTCCACGGGACTTATTGAGGAGACGTGTAACGTGGAGTTTGATGAGAATAACGGCTCCCAAGTGGAGCAAAGTGGTACTTGTGATGTAGGTGATGAAATTCCTCCCCAAGCCATAAGAAGAATGGGTGTTGGTCATATCCTACCCATTGAGGAACCCCTTGTGGCCGAAGGAGAAGGACAATGTCCCACTCAAGTGGAACCATCACCAACCCAAGACCCACACGCTTCCGAAGAACAAAGTGAAGGACCTCAACCAAATGAACAAGATCAAGGGCAAGATCAACCTCAAGATGGTGGTGTACCACCAAGTGATGCCCAAGGTCAAGTTCTCACCACCGAGCAAGTTCAAGATCAAGAGCAATCTCAAGAGAAAGCTCAAGATCAATAACAAGCTCAAGACGACGCTCAAGATGATCAAGTTACCGCTCCTCAACTCTCTCTTGAGGAGGAATTGGAGCGTCGTGCTGCCAAGATTACTTCCAAGCTCACTACCAAATATCATCTCATGAAGAATGTGCTTGGAAGTTTTAGAAAGGGGCTAAGCACTCGTAGGAAATTAGCAAACTATTGTGAACACCACGCGTTTGTTTCTTGTGTTGAACCCCAAAAGGTCTATGAGCCGCTCGAGGATTTGGATTGGCTTAATGCCATGCATGAAGAACTCAACAACTTCGAGCACAACAAGGTGTGGAGATTGGTGCCAAGGCCAAAGGGGAGCCATAATGTCATTGGAACCAAATGGATATTCAAGAACAAGCAAGATGCTCATGGGATTATCGTTCGCAACAAGGCTCGTTTGGTAGCATAAGGCTACTCCCAAGTCAAGGGTATTGACTACGGTGAAACCTTTGCTCCCGTTGCTCACCTTGAATCTATTCATTTGTTGATTGCCTATGCTTCTCATCATAACTTCAAATTGCAACAAATGGATGTGAAGAGTGTTTTTCTTAATGGTCCTATTAATGAGTTGGTGTATGTCAAACAACCCCCGGGGTTTGAGGATCCCGAGTTCCCCAATCATGTGTACCAACTCAATAAGGCACTCTATGGCCTTAAACAAGCCCCACGTGCATGGTATGAGCACCTTACCGAGTTGTTGCAAGATCGTGGGTTTGAAATTGGGAAAATTGACCCCACTCTTTTTACTAAGAAGGTCAAAGGGGAGTTGTTTGTATGCCAACTATATGTTGATGATATTATCTTTGGTTCTCCTAACAAAGCTTTCAATGAGGAGTTTGCCGCTCTCATGACCTCGAAGTTCAAGATGTCCATGATGGGAGAGTTGAAGTTCTTTCTCGGGTTCAAAATCAAACAAAGAAGAGAAGGAACCTTCATCAACCAAGCCAAATACACTCAAGACATGCTCAAGAGATTCAAGCTAAGTGATGTCAAGCCGGCTTCCACTCCAATGCCCGTCAAATGCCAACTTGACATAGACCCCAATGGTAAAGCGGTGGATCAAGAGGTATATTGCTCCATGATTGGCTCCTTGCTTTACCTTTGTGCATCTAGACTGGATATCATGTTGAGTGTGGGAATTTGTGCACGGTTTCAAGTCGCACCTAAGGAAAGCCACTATGAGGCGGTCAAGCAAATCTTTCAATATTTGGCTCATACCCCAAACTTTGGCTTATGGTACCCAAGAGGAGCTAACTTCAACCTTGTGGGATTTTTGGACTCGGATTGGGCGGGAGACAAAGTGGATAGGATCAACTTCCGGAGGGTGCCAATTTCTTGGTTGCTCTTTGGTGAGTTGGTCTTCTAAGAAGCAAAGTTGTGTGTCTCTCTCATCCACCGAAGCGGAGTATGTGGCCGCCGGTAGTTGTTGTGCTCAACTTCTTTGGATGAGGCAAACTTTAAAGATTACGGTGTCATTTGTGACAAATGCCTCTTTGGTGT
Organism: Triticum aestivum; assembly: GCF_018294505.1. NCBI lineage: Eukaryota > Viridiplantae > Streptophyta > Magnoliopsida > Poales > Poaceae > Triticum > Triticum aestivum. The sequence goes on from NC_057808.1 coordinate 432,122,506, forward strand.
GACAATGAAAGTGCCATCAAGATTTCTCTCAACCCGATGCAACACTTCAAGACGAAGCATATTGAGATTCCGTATCACTTCATCCGGGATCACATTAGGCGAGGGGAGATCGAGCTCAACTATGTCAACACTCATGATAACCTTGCAGATATCTTCACGAAGCCCTTGGATGAAGCAAGATTTCGCGAGTTAAGGTATGAGTTAAATATCATTGATTTGAGCAATGTGGTTTGAACCTTTGCACACCCCACCATACTGATCTTGATGTCTTGTTTAGGTGTAGGCATGGACATAGGGGGAGTGTTGTTCTCTCAATGAACTCTCCCTCCCCCATTATGCATAAATTGATCAACTATTTCACATTAGCCATTTTTATGGTACTTGTGCTTCAAAGACGAGTTTTGGTCATGGGCCCAAGGATAACTCTTCGCGGTGCCATACCAATTGACTCAAATATAGGTGGCTCCGTCCACCGCCCTCTCTCTTTGAGAGGTTTTGGTTCGTGGTTGATCCTTGTTGTCTTTTTCCTTCTTTTGAGCCGTGTTTGTGTTTGTGTTACCTCATGTGTACTCGTTTGTGTGTCCGGTTGCTTGAAGATTGCATTGCAAAGGCCGCGTTTTTCTATTTTTGATGAAACGTGCACTTTCTTGGGTTTGCGGTACTAACGTGGCAAGCCACGGTACTACCGCTGGAGATGGGTTGCTCCTATGCTTGCACAGCTGCGCCCACAGCACGGTACTACCGCCTCCATCACGGCAGTAATTTTTTACTGCCGCTGGAGGAGCGGTACTACAGCCCTGTGTGCGGTACATCCGCCCGGGCGGTACTACCGCGATGACCCGCGGTACTACCGCGCCGTCGCGAGCGCGTGGGGGTTAAGAGCGGGCAGGGGGTTCCAACTCCCCCATACCCATTCATCTCTTCCCCTCACTTCGTCTCTCTCTCCTGCCCAAGAGCGGCGCCGGAGGACCTTGCTGGATCTCCGTCTCCAGCCGCTCTCCTCGCATTCGGACCGGTGGGATCGATCCCCACCTCACCCTCTTGCCATGGAACCCGGTATCTCCCTTAGTCCCTCTCTCTTTGCCCCGTTGTTGTGCTTCTAGGTTTTGGGAGATGCATGTGTAGTTCTTGTGATTTTTTGGCTAAATCTTTGCAAGAGGAGATTGTTGGAGAGTGCTAGTGCAGTAGATATGCTATTTGGTGTGATGCAACAGTGCATTTTTGATCAACGGTAGTATCGCTCTACTTTTACAGATGTTTCTAGATCCGTTCTTGCCGTTCTTGCGAGATGTTGTTCCGTGCGGTACTACCGCTCCTCTTGGAGCGGTACTACCGCCCGCTCGTGCGAGAACCGCCCCGTGCGGTACTACCGGTCCGCTGGAGCGGTACTACCGCCCGGCGGGCGGAAGTAAAACTTTAATTCCACTCCAGGCGTGGTACTACCATGCCAACCTAGTGCAGTACTACCGCGGCTAGAGCGGATGTAAAGTTTTACGTCCGCATCCTGGCCCGGTACTACCGTTGAGTTAAAAATTACTCTGTTTTGTCCACCCAATCTCATGTTTACTTGTTTCATTCGGGTTTGGCCTTGGTCTTTGCAATAATCCTTCTCGTTTTTCTCGTGTGTTTGTGTTGTGTGTCATAGGTGGTGGCCCCGGTTCCAATGTCCGGCACTCGAATCCCAGCCATGACACGAGCTCCAAGCGGCTTCACAACCAAGAAGCTCCTGAGGGGTCCAGTGCCCCACAACGCAAAGTCAAGACCACAGCTACCAAGACCAAGGAGCCAAATGTTGGCATGGATGAAATGCCTCAAGCGGAGTTTCTAATTCGAAGGAAGCTCAACCCCTACGTCAACCCTAGGGAGATCACAAGGGGAAATGACTTGCGTTGGACCAAGCGACAAAATCTCATCTTCCTAGATGTGATCAAGGCCAAGCGGAACACCTATGTGCCAGTTCAGTGGATTGACATGAATCATCTGAAGAAAAACCGGGCATATTTTGGTGCGACTCTGGATTTGGTGGAGTAGTTTGGCATTGAGGAGTTTCTCACGTTTCACATGGAATTTGACCCGGAGATTGTGGCTCAGTTCTTTGCTTCTGTCCATTTCCACACGGATGACAAGCGGACCATGACTTGGATGACCAATGGAAAGAGGATGACTGCTGATTGGAAGGAGTTCATGGACATGTTGCACATTCATGATGAGGGGCTAGAGGTGCCCATTGGTGTCCGCCCACATGCCAACGCCGAGTCTGCTAACAAGAACAAGCTTCAACCCTTCCTTGTTGAGAAGAAGTTACCCAATGACAAGAAGACTTATGTGCTGAACCCGTTCCTTGACATCATGCACCGGATCTTCCGCAACACTCTTTTCCCTCGCATAGGCGACAAGGACAAGGTGCATTCCTACCTCGTGGATATGATGCTCATTTGTGAGGAAGCTCGTCGCAAACAACCTGGACCACTTGATGTCTCTCATATCATGTGGTGTGAGCTTCAGTTTGCTGTGTTTCATCATAAGGTGCCCATATATGGACCTTACGTGCACCTCTTGATCTCGAAGATTTGGGAGAAGCTCTTTCCGGGTGAAGAGTTTCTTGCTACCAACTGGATTCGCCATGAGCCTATCAAGCTACGCAACAAGAGCAAGTGGGCTAATGCCACGACCCGGGCTGAGGCTGCACGGATGGATGTTGATGAGGATGAGTTTGAGGAGGAGGAGGCTGAGGACAGTTCTGAGGGGTATGCTCCTCCCTCTGTTGAGCCATCTTGGGCTAAGAAGCTCAAGGCCAAGATGAAGGCTCTGTTCTGCATGCAGGCCAAGGGGCAGTACAAGTCCCACGTTGCTCAGAAGGAGAGTTGCCATCGCGACAAGAGGATCTTGAGGAAGCTCGGCGAGCAAGTGTCGAGCGGGTCAGAGAAGACCATCACTCCTGAGGCTGCCTGGATGGCGAAGCAGGGCTATCGGTGGACTGAGTCAGATGGGGAGTCCATTCCTGCTGCTGAGACAGATGAGGAGCTTGATGGGTGATCATGTCAGAGGGAGCTACCACATGTGTCATAGGTGTCCTCTGTGCCTTTTTGGTGTCTCGATGCCAAAGGGGGGAGAGAGTGTAGGATTTGCGAGTCTTATTGCTTTCGTTTCGTTGCCTTGGTTTGTTGGTTTGTGTTGGTGTGTGTGTGAGAGACCAGGAGACCTATGCTATCATATGGTGTGAGACATATGCCCTCAAGCTTATCTTATTGTCTAGTATGTTTAGTAGATTGTGAGCTTATGTTATCTTGTGCCCTTTACTTCATGCTCACTTACTTTACCTTGCCTCCATGCTTAGTTTCTCTTATATTATTGCAAGTTTTACCTTGTCTATAAAATATAGGGGGAGTGTTGATCCTAGTATGTGTGCCATGCAGTCCAAAGCATATCTATAGAGTGCACACATCTAGGGGGAGCCTATCTATATTTTATAGATGTTGGGTTGCTTATGTTCATTTTATATCCTTATGTGCAAATTCTGTATTGTCATCAATCCACCAAAAAGGGGGAGATTGTAAGGGCATATTTCTCCCTATGTGGTTTTGGTGATTGATGGCAATGCTTTTGCGGACTAATCGTGTGCATTGAGAATTTCAGATATCTCATGTCTAGGCACAAGACGATTCAGTGCCCCTCGGAGCCTATCGAAGATAGCGGTTCTCTCGTTTCTTTTCGGTGGATTTGAGTCGTAGGAAAGCCATACTATTAAGAGGGGGTCCGCTTAAGAAAGGTTAAGCTGGAATCAACACGTACACATTTGTTCCTTTGCACCACCTTTCCATCGCTTCTTTGGAGCACCATTCGTTTACCCTTGTCTCTGCGAAATGAAAGCTTCCAAATGCTTACGTGTCTGTGGCGTGCGGTAGTACTGCTCAAGGGAGCAGTAGTACCGCAGGGCCTTGTGGTAGTACCGCTCAATGGAGCGGTAGTACCGCAGGGTCCAGCGGTAGTACAACTACTGGTGAGCGGTAATACCGCTCGCTCTGACCCTGACACTGGTGCGTGCGAAAGTAGGCACGGAAGTAATTTTTTACTTTCGCCCCCACGTGGTAGTACCGCTCCCTGCCAGCGGTAGTACCGTGCCAGATTTTCGCACAGTCCTAAACTTAGCGGAAGTAGCCAAGGACGCAATTTATTTAGTCCGTGCCTTTCCAGCCCAGTTGAGCCCTGCATTGCGGTAGTACCGCAAGGGCGCGCGGTAGTACCGCTCCAGCGGTTCTACCGCTCGTTGCTATACGCAACAGGGCCTCGTCTGGTCACTGCCACGCGAGCGGTAGTACCACAACATCAAGCGGTAGTACCGCAACCCCTTGCGGTAGTACTGTGAGCGTGTGTGGTAGTACCGCGTGTCGCGGGCTAAGTGGGTGGGTAACGGTTGGATCTTTCCCCCCACTATATAAAGGGGGTCTTCTTCCCCAAGAAGACTACCTCTTCCCTCCCCAAGCTCCATTGTTGCTCAAAGCTCCATTTTCATCCGATCTCTCTCCCTAGCCAATCAAACTTGTTGATTTTCTAGGGATTGGTCGAGAAGGCCCCGATCTACACTTCCACCAAGAGAAATTTGATCCCCCCCCTAATCCCTTGCGGATCTTGTTACTCTTGGGTGTTTGAGCACCCTAGACGGTTGAGGTCACCGCGGAGCCATATTCCATTATGGTGAAGCTTCGGGGTGTCGTTGGGAGCCTCCTATTAAGTTGCGGAGATTGCCCCAACCTTGTTTGTAAAGGTTCGGTCGCCGCCTCCAAGGGCACCAATAGTGGAATCACGGCATCTCGCGTTGTGTGAGGGCATGAGGAGAATACGGTGGCCCTAGTGGCTTCTTGGGGAGCATTGTGCTTCCTCTCAAAGGGAAGGAACTTTGGTAACACACCCTCGTCTCCACCGGCTCCACTCTTGGTTATCTCTTACCTTTACTTGTGCAAGCTTATATTGTGTTGTATCCCTTGCTTGCTTGTGTGTTTGTTGTTGTTGCATCATATAGGTTGCTCACCTAGTTGGATATCTAGACAACCTACTTCGATGCAAAGTTTAATTTGGTAAAGGAAAGCTAAAAATTTGGTAAAGACTCCTCATTTCTATTTTAGTGATTCGAGATCACATTGAGTCCATAGGAAAGCCAATACTATTAAAAGGGGATGAGGTGTTGCTTAATGGTCTACTTGCTCAAAGTGCTTAGTGATATGCTCCAAAGCCCTCAACCACTTTCTCAATTCCAAATATATGTCCAAAACCTAAAGTCAAACTCGGCCCCACCGATTTGATTTATCCGGCGCCACCGAGTTCACTTGACATAGCCATAGCCAGAAACCCTAATCAGTTCGATCTCACCGATGGGATCTCGGTGCCACCGAGATGGGCTTGAAAACTCTCTGTTGCCTGTTGCAATTATTTCGGTCTCACCGAGATATGCAGTCGATCCCATCGAGTTTGCTTGAACAACTTTCTGTTTGTTTATTACCAAAATCTGTCTCACCAAGTTTGTGTAATCGGTCAAACCGAGATGAGGTTTTACCATAACCCTAGCACGTCGGTCCCACCGTGTTGATCATATCGGTCCCACCGAAAATCGTAACGTTCACATTTCGAACTAAGTCGGTCTCACCGAGTTCATCTATTCGGTCTGACCGAGTTGGCTCTTTTGTGTGTAACGGTTAGATTTTGTGTGGGGGCTATATATACCCCTCCACCCTCCTCTCCATAAGTGAGAGAGCCATCAGAACGTGCCTACACTTCCACTACTCATTTTCTGAGAGAGAACCACCTACTCATGTGTTGAGACCAAGACATTCCAATCCAACCACAAGAATCTTGATCTCTAGCCTTCCCCAAGTTGCTTTCCACTCAAATCATCTTTCCACCATAGCCAAATCTGTGAGAGAGAGTTGAGTGTTGGGAAGACTATCATTTGAAGCACAAGAGCAAGGAGTTCATCATCAACACACCATCTATTACCTTTTGGAGAGTGGTGTCTCCTAGATTGGTTAGGTGTCACTTGGGAGCCTCCGTCAAGATTGTGGAGTTGAACCAAGGAGTATGTAAGGGCAAGGAGATCGCCTACTTCGTGAAGATCTACCCAAGTGAGGCAAGTCCTTCGTGGGCGATGGCCATGGTGGGATAGACAAGATTGCTTCTTCGTGGACCCTTCGTGGGTGGAGCCCTCCGTGGACTCGCGCAACCGTTACCCTTCGTGGGTTGAAGTCTCCACCAACGTGGATGTACGATAGCACCACCTATCGGAACCACGCCAAAAATCTCCGTGTCTCCTATTGCGTTTGCACATTCCAATCTCATCCCTTTACTTTCTTGCAATTTGCATGCTTTACTTTCCGCTGCTCATATACTCTTGCCATGCTTGCTTGAAATGTATTGTGAATATTTAAACTTGTGCTAAAACTCCACCTTAACTTGAAGAACTTAAAAACTGCTACTTTTCTTTGTTGAGGGTCTAATCACCCCCCCCCCCTCCTCTAGACACCTCTTCTCGATCCTTTCAAGAACCCTAGCCTCCGGAATGATTCAAAAGGGGGAGCCATCTTCACCACCATGCGCAAGGGCACGTCAACATCATCACCATTGTCATTAACATCATCACCACTGTTATCATCATCATCATCCGCATCCATATAATCGCAACCTCACGAACCCTAGTGGATCGTCTTATGTGTTACATGTGGGAGCCATTCATGTTTACCATTACCATCCTCATGATGTTCGTTGTCTCCATGTGTGAGTACACCCCTAGTTCTCAGGGATATGGATGAACCTTGGTGTGTATAGGATCTGAAACGTTATATTGGACATGAGATCCTCTGTTGATTGCTTAGTTTAATAAACCTCGTGAATGTTATGAAGGGACCCCACTCAACATTACCACTGAAAAGCCACGAAGTGTATCACTTCCGTTGTGAAGGTAATTCGAAGTGACAGTAAAAGCCTTTGCTTCTAGCCTTTATTATTGATAGGGGATTTACGGAGAACCCTTAGAGAGGCCGGATCCACGGGGTAACCTTTAATTACCTTAGTCATAACGTGCAAGGGAGACTATAGTGGTGGCGTCCATGGCATGAAGTCTACATAGAGTAGAACGTGTACTGTACCCGGCTTCGCCAACATAATCATCAAGAGTGGCTCTTCCAGACCATACAATGCAGATGCATAAGTTACACTAGAAATATACCAATACGGATTCCGAACTCCCCGAGAATGCTTTACTCCTCTGTCATTTCCACTTGTCACTTATTCTGCTGTTTTCTGTTTACTTTTATGCTATTTACCTTCAGTTCGCTCTGCATCGAAATCACTATTTACTTCCGCCCTCAATTTGTCCGTAGTCTACAATTACTGGTAGACACAAATTGACAACTCACTACAAGAGGCAACGCTTAATTCCCGTGCTTCATGTGGGACCGATACTATTACTTTGAAAAGGCTACAACTAAACCATGTGCACTTTCAGGCCATCAGTCGGCTGCCCCAACCATCGCCGCCTGCCGCGTCCAGCCCGCCGCCGACGTCTTCAAGGTGGTTGACCAAATTTCTCACCGGAATTTTGTATTCAGTGAACAAATTTGAAGTTCGTCAACGATGTTCATTGTTCCGAGAGGTAGGCTTGCAATATCGGACATCAGACACAAATCAACATAGGAATACGCAACAAGTTCATCAGTAGATTTGGCCTAAGTCAAACTTGTTTAAGTCTGACCAAGTCCTTTTTTTGCTAAAATCAGTAATATGAAACACACATTACAAAGATATATTTTATATAAAGTATCCAACGAAACAATTTTGGTGTCATAACTATCAATCCAAGCATCATCAAAGAGTTTGCCAGTCGGAATATTATAGTGACCAAGATGGTTCTCCATTATTTCCGTAACTATCGAAATCACCCATAGAGAATTCTTCATCTATATTGTTTTTTCTAAACATTTTTTCTGCTCTATACTGCACAACTATACCTTTTTGCGAGAAAGGTTCAGATTTATTATAAAAGTTCACTGGAAGTACGAAGCACCTCCAACATAATGAAAAATATTTCTAAATTTTGAGACCATTGAACGACCACTACCACCACCAGAACGAGCTGCCGACGCTCCACTGTCCCCACTACCCTACCGGAGCCGGCTTGACCTTGTGATGATAGCTGAGAAGTCTTCGTGCACGTGCCCATGAGGACCAGCGCTATGTAGTTGCAGTCGTCAGCGTTGAACCCTTGAATATAATATCTGAACCACCTGATATCAAATCTTGTCACACAACAAGAAACTCTGACCTTGCCGCCCTAAGGAAACAGCAGGAATCTATGCTGGACCTCCATCTACTACGCCTAGATGAACAAACTCAAGAAGAATTGGAGCATGGAAGACAAACTCAAAGAATAAGCGTCGCTATCTCCCTAAACGCCGCACCTGCGAGGGCTAAAAAAACTCAAATCTAAACTAATAACTGGAACGAAGGCACCGGGATTCCCTTCCCCACAACCGGCTATTGGAGCGGCAGGCACAGGAGAGGAGAACCTAAGGACTCAATAACAAAGTCTTGAGAGGAGAGTTTGCCCTAGCCAAGAAATAGGGGAGGAAACACCAAAGACTCCACACATGGTCCAGACACTGATTGATTTTTAGTCCCACGCTATACAAGCAAACCCTGAAGTGCCCATTATTATTATTGATAAAAAGAACTTAAAAGAAGAAACCTGCAGATGATGTTGCACATGTCTGCCACACAGAGAAAGCAATAATGAGAGAAATACAAATCTCTACTTCTATAAAAGACTCAGTTGGTGATGATGGTGTGTCTGCCATCCGTCATTTCTGACCATTAGATCTGCATCTAACGACTGTGAAGTAAGTTGTGGTCTTTTTGCAACAATAGCCCACTTCTCTGCTCCAATTTGCAGAAAACCCCTTAGTATCTTGAAACCAACCACATCCCTCTCTCACCTCATCAATACATCCCCAAGAATATATTTTGAGTGAAACATAATATTTTTTTAGTGCTATATCATATATGTATATCAAAACTAGAGTGTTTTCTTTCAGATTTATGTATATTTTTAGTGCGCTCAAGTTTGTGAACAAGTACTATTCTATTTTGGATCCGTTGCAAGCGCATGGGCTCATTGCTAGTAAGAGAAAAGCGTGTTTAAGTCTTTTGTCCGTACACTTGTCTGAATTTTCCCGTCAATTCTCGTTACAAAAGGAAGGCAGAAAACGATAGACAAATATACAATTTTCTAACATTTGAAGTCACTAATGAGATGCTTACAGTCCATTAACTTATATGTAGATTTGTTTTTCATTAGAGCTTACTACATAGTTACCAGTCTATTAGCCCATATAGTGGTAGCATATCTCAGCAATAACCGTAAATTTGGCAAGTACTCCCTCCGTCCTAAAATGTAAAATCATTTTTAATATTATTTTTTTACAAAAATGCCAAATCCATTATAAAGATTCACCATAAGTACAAAGCACACCAAACATAATAAAAATTACATCGAGATCCATGGACAACCGAGCGACCATTGCCACCGCAAGAACGAGCCGCCGACGCGCCGCTGTTACCGCTCCCATACTGGAGTTGGCCTGATCTTGTCGATTACAGCCTGAAAGTCTTTGTGCACATACCCCTAAGGACCAGCGTTCGAGCGCCGCAGCCGTCGCCATCGAATCCTTGAATCGATCTGAAGAACCTGACACCAAATCTCGCTGTTGCGTGCGCACGACGAGAAACCCTAATAACCCCGACGCTTCGAGGAGCTGGCAGAAATCTGTGCCGGAGCTCCGCCTAATCCATCCCGACGAACGAACGTGAGAAGGATCGGAGCCTGGAAGACTGATTCAAAGACGAAGCGCCGCCATCCATCTGAGCGCCGCCCTTGCGAGAACCAAAAACCTACCCTATCTAAGCCGAGGCACCAAAAATACCCCGCCACAGGCTGCCGGAACGGCAGGTGGAGGGGAGGCGAATTCACGGGCTCGCCGGTGAAGATCGAAGGAAAAAAAAAGGCTTTCCCTAGTCGCCTGGCAAGAAGTGAACATTATAATAATAAAAAGAATGCTTTTACATTGTGGGAATGATGGAGTAATTAGTGTCTGCAAGCCAAATGATTGGAAAGTTGTGCATATAACCAACACTAAATAAAAGTGTCTTAATTATAAGACAAAGAAAATATTACTTCCTCCGTTTCATAATATAAAAAACGCTTTTTACACTAGTGTAATGTTTAAAACGTTTTTATATTCTGAGATACTCCTCAGTCAAACTCGTGCAAACTCTCGTTCCCCTGCCCAACTGTTTATCAAACAGGTTGTTGTAGTAATCTAAACGGTCTTATATTTCTTTCACCGAGGGACCTCGCCAAAAACGCGTCCTAATTTGTTCAAAGAATAAACACTTTCATATTTTTTTCCAAAGGAAAATCACCCTGATGGACAAAGCTACACCTACGGACGATTTAACCAGGCGTGCAGGTTTGTAGGGTCTAGGCCGCGGCCACCGCAGTCCGTCTCCTTCTCCACGCCCAATTCGTCACCTATAAAAAGGGCACCACCTCCCTCCCGTGGCCGCCCTCTTTATTTCCGCGGAACGGCGGCGTGCGGGACTTCGTTTATTGCGCCTTTCCTTTCCCCATGGCGGAGTACGGAGAGGAGGACCTCGCCGTCGCGGCCGCCAAGATTCTGCTCAGCCTCCGGAGCAGGAATCTCGTGCGGTGGCCGGAGTGGATCGCCCGGCCGTCCGACGGTCTCCAGCGGCCAGAGGAGGAGGAGGAGGCCGAGCTGCCGCCGATCCCGGAGGGATGGCCGAAGCGGCCGCGGTCGCGGCTGCGTGCGCGGGCGGAAGGAACCGCGTGGCCTCTGTCGCTGAAGAGCCCCTTGGCGCGGCCGGGGCGCCCCGTTCTCGGCGGATCCGGCGCGTGTTCCGGCGAGGAGGAGGAGAGGGCGTGGTCTGCCCCGAAGGCGAAGCGCGTGTCTTTCACCGCGCGGAGGCCGGAGGTACCGCCGCACTACTTCTCGTGCTCGGCAGCCGGATCCGGCCCTTCCACCAGCGGCGCCGACCGCGCGCGGTCGCGGCGACGGGCGCGCCTGAGCGAGAAGGCGAGTGCCGCCAGGGCAAAGTCGAGCCCGGAGACGCCCTTCGACTTCGCCAACGCCGCCGGATCAGGAGCGTCCTCGAGCGGCGACGAAGCGGCGCGGCCGACGGCGGCGCAGGGGCCTGGCGGAGGCGGAGGGCCCTCGAGCGGCATCGAGGGGCCCGGCTCGCCGGCGAAGCGCTCGCGGACGGACCTCGCCGCCGGCGAAGCTGCGGCGGCCGCGGCTAAAGTGGAGGTGAGCTTTCTTATCCCCGTTCTCGTTTTCCAGTTCCTCGCGGCGTCTCCGTCCGGTTTCTGGACTCTATATCTCTCTCCGATCCTTTGACGGTTGCTTTTCGCGTGAATATTTTCTCCGTCGGTTATCCATCTCGCGTGTGCTGCTCACTTTTGCCCACGAAACTAACTGAAAAATGATTTTGCTGCGTTTTTACTGGAAAAAAATGATTTTGGTGCCTTTTTTTTCCTCATCGTTGATGCGTTCCCACGTGCGACGTGGTGTTCTTCGTTTGGATTTGCACGTCGACATGCAAAAAAAAACAAATTAATCTCCACGCGCCCGGTCCTCCTTTTTTTTCCTTTTTTTCTTCTTCCCAGTCCCAGAGAGTAATTCGTACGAGTACTAGTGGTAGATATTTTTTTTGTTTCGTTCTGACTTGCTTTGCAAGACAAGTACCTTTCCCTGGCTCTGCTTGCTGTAGGCGTTGTTGCAGACTCATCGGATGCCTGCCGGCCGGCAAGGGCTCGTGGGCCGCGGCTGGCGGTATCGTGCCGCCGGGCCCACCATGGCTGCCAGTCCTTTCGTTCATTTTTTTACTTACTCCAATCAAGATCAACTCTACTAGTAACTGTCTATATTGTAAAAAAAACAAATCCACTAGTAGTAACTGTTTCCTGTCAAAAAAAAAAATCTACCAGTAAGCTTATTTTGTTGCCACTAGAGTGGCAGCTGCAGCTGGCTCGATTCCGTCTTGTTTGCTGTCATCCTATATTTGAACCAGCAGTGCCTTTTCTTTTTAATTAAATTCCCCGTTGCGTGCATCTTGGGCCAGTTGAGTTTTGCAATGTTGTTGCTTCATGGAGCTAAAAACCGTTTTGGCTGATGCTGTGCAGGAGCAGAAGATCAAGGAGGATTACCGGGACGAGAAGGGCCACCTGCTGTTCGACCTCAACGAAGCTTGGGGTGGCAACTAAAAGTAGCAGGCGATCGAGCAGAGGATTTTGCTAGCTAGCAGTAGTTCCTATTTCGTCTGCTCTCATGTGTACATATAATTGGCTTAGACAAAGGGGGATTAGTGAGTGAGTACACTCGTCAGCACTACTAGATTTGTCAGGTTAGTTTAATCAGTCTGCTCTGTTCGCCTCTGCTGTGCTGTGCTATATGCACTGGATATTGTTTGTCATTCAGAAAGTCCATCAAGAAAAATATGATGCACATTATATATTGCAGCGCACAACAAAACACAACGCTCATGTATGTGGAATTGTGGATGATTTTGCGAGTTGGATATGTCTCCGATAATCGTCCATGAATGATTTTAGCAATCTAAAGTCAAAGTACACATGACTGTCTAGAAAAAAAACACCAAACTTGATGAACAATCACTGCCATTTATCACGCTCTGTCGAAATGAACTGACTACACAATTCCTGGAGCTGCTGGCACATATCATCACATTCACCCCAAAGTATTATCCTAAATCAAATACTGTGTCAATCTTTCTCAAAAACTACAATGTCACTTCTGAAATGCAGTAAATTACGAAAAAACACCATATTTGAAGTTGTCATCCGGAATTGCCACCACATTTCTTGCGCACCCCAAAGTCTATCGGGTTTCTTACTAATTTTCTCAATAAACACTGATGACCGATTTGAACTGTTTTAATCCGATTTCTGACATGTCGGGTCCACCTGTAAGCGCTGACGTGGCACAAAACGACCAGACAAACGACATTGACCAGGTGAGGTGGTTTGTGGGGTCGGAGTCGCTAGGGGTTGAACGGAGCCTCGCCGGCGTCGAGGAATATTGTGGCCTCCTGCCATGGCCTCCAGCCACAAGCTCATGCCTCCACCGCCTCAACGTGAGCCGTGGCCTGCACCATCGAGGCCATCTGACGCATCACGCGCGTCATGGCAGCGCCCTCCGGCTTGGCAGCCGGCTCCGTCCAGGCTTGTCCTGCTGCTGCTACCGCTGCGTGCCGGATGGCTCGGCCGGTGGCTCCACACGACACTTCCCACGCATGGCCTTCTTCTCCTCCTGACGTGCTGGAAGCCATGGCCGACATCTCCGCATGACTCCTCCCAGGCGCGGCCTCGCCCGACAATACAACCCATGCCTTTCTCTTCCGCTAGTGAGGTCGGCCTCGCCCGACAGTACACCCTCCGACGAGCTTCGCCATGAACCCAGCAGCTGCTTCCCTGTGACCCGCTCGCCAATGACCACGATGCACCTGTTCGATGGAATGCCTCCAAAGAGAAGAAGAAGAGACAAGGCTGCTGACGGGTGGACCCTTCGTCCAACTTAAGAGTAAACAAACGGTGTTGACGTCTTGTCCCCCGTCAGCGCTTACAGGTGGACCCGACATGTCAGGACTCGGATTAGAACGGTTCAAATCGGTCATTAATCTTTATTGAGAATATTAGTAAGAAAAAGGGTAGATTTTGGAGGCACACAAGAAATGTGGTGGCAATTCCGGATGAGAACATCAAATGTGATGATTTTTTGCAATTCACTCTCTGAAATGTAAGGTTATACTATGACAATTTCCTCTCTACAAAAACTTGTAAAACAAAAATATGCAAGAAAAATGCGACCGATTAGTTCTAGTTTTAGCATTAGCTACATTTTCTCTCTTACAATATCTATCTGATACCATGCTTTGGCACAAACCATTTAATTTTTAATTTTCCATGCCCGTTTATTAAGCAAGCATACTTCAGTGACCTTCAGATCTATAGCCCCGGGCCACCCTGGTATATGAGTTGGCAGCCAATTAACCAATTAACATGATGATGTCTAAGAAAAGGTTGGAGTTCCTCTGCCTCCCGTCGGCGCCGCTGCTGGTCCATCTCCTCTCTAGTGGTCTTAGGGCCATGGCGGCGCGGTGGATCTTGGCCCTTGGCGGCGGGAGGGCTCTATTTTTAGATGTTCTTTTGAGTTTTGTTAGGGTTTTTATTCTGCTCGGGAAGACGAGACGGGGCGGCTCCCTGAAGATGGAATAAGATTCTCACCGCCTAGTCCCCGTCCTATTGAAAATATGCCCTAGAGCCTATAATATTGTATTATTATATTCCTATGTTCATAATTAAGAGTATATATTCTATGCTATAACTGTTATGATCATGGAATATGTGATTCAGTGGAAAACTCATATGTACGTGTGGAATGATAAACGGTAAAATAAGATTCCTAGTCTCGCCTCTAAGACTATCTTAAGTGTTGTTGATGATCATGTTTTTCCGGATATTAGGATATCGTTCAGTGTAAGGATAGTCCTAAAACAACATTGGGAATATGACATTGGAAGAACGATCGTGTTGAATCGACCCAAACTTGTTTGTTATACTTTGAGGTATAATCTTCAGAAGTCAAATGTTATAACATGGGGAGTTAACGTGTGATTTAGTTCCTTAGACCTTGAGAGTATCATAGTCTCTTCTTACCGTGCAATGCACTTTGGGGTTGCTCAAACGTCATCTATAACACGGTGATCATAACGACAAGTTACATGTTCATCGAAAAGTTTGACAAAGAACTAGATAGCTCGAGGGGGGATTTACTCCTCCGACGATGAAGAGATATTCATAGGACCCTCTCGGTGTGACGGCATCCGTCATCATTCGGCCAGACATAGGTGACTATGTCACGGGGATGGCAGAACATGTCAGCGAGGAAGAAGAACAGAACTAGTAACAAGGGGACCGGTATAGTGAGCATGTGTTCTCAAGAGGATACCGATTTATCTCACCTCGGATCTTGTATAATATCACGAAGCAAAGGGAATAACACATGATAACCAAAGGCTCAGCCGAATGTCATTCGTGTACTTATAGGGATCGATATGGATGTCCACAGTTCCGCTATCAGTCATTAAACGAAAGGGGGTTTGTTCATGTCTATGTTTTACCGACCCTACAGGGTCACAAACTTAAGGAAATCACAATATGTTGAGTGTTAGTAGGACATGCATAATGAGGAAATATTTGTGAAATAGTTTCGAAAGGAACGGCGTTTCGGGTTCACCGGAAGGGTTTCGGGGTTTACCGGGCAACACCAGGTATTACCGATAAATAATATATAGGTGGGAAATGTTACCGGAGATGTTCAATTAATAATAGCCTTTTATATTTAATTTACTATCAATGGGTTTTAAAAGGCTCTCAGGGGCAAAACTAAGAAGAGTGGCGTTATAGGCAAGGCGTCTGTAGCTGTTTGGGATGATCATCGGTCTATTGGGCGGTCCATATGGCCTGACTTGGGCTTGTCTCTGTGGATTTGTCGGTGTTAGTGGACTTCGGTGGAGGTGCTCTTGTTAAGGGTTTATTTGCGATGTAGTAGTTTGGAGGTCGATGGTCGCTCCGTGTTGGGTGTGTTTGTAGGGCTGATCGTGCGCTTCTGGAGTTGCATGCTCTCTGAGTAGTCCGCATGAGATTGGTTGTACCGGTTTTCTCCCGATTTTCTGTTAATTAACTCCACAATTCTCTTCTGCTTAATTAATCAACGAGTCAAATCTTTTGCCTCCCTTTAAAAATAAAATAAACGAGACGATCCTCCCTGCGAGCCTGCGACAGAGTCACGTCAACCTGAACTTTGACATGCTGAAGCGCGCGTCCGCGTACGCGCCGTCAAGGAGGAAGGCACCCTGTAGCAGAGGGCCTCACGCCGCTGCCACGAAACCGCGCTGACGCCAACCAGCAGAGGGCCTCGCCAGATCCGCCGCCCGCCGAAGGCCCGAAGCGCAAACCAACCGCGCGAGCAGCACGCTCGCCGTGGCCCGCATTCCCTTGGGACTCGGCGCGCCCGTCTAACGCGAACCAACCGCGACCTATTTCTTCACCCCTCCCGGCCTCTCCTCCCGCAGCCCCCGCGACCTATTTCTTCACCCCTAGGCCCCCACCTCGCCGGCGCAGCCGCCCCATCCATCCGTCGTCCACCCGCCATCGCCGCCCTTGGCACGTGCAGCGCGGATGCGCTGGTAGATGAATGAGGAGTGGCATCACGCTGCGCACGCGCCATCATCATAATGGCGGACCACCAGCAGCTGCTCCCGTCGTTGACGTGCAGGTGCAGCAACTGCGCCACCGAGCGCGCCGTCGTCTTCTGCTTGGCCGACGGCGCCAGGCTCTGCCTCGAGTGCGACGGCGCCGTGCACGGCGCCAGCGACCTCGCGGGCCTCCACTCGCGCGCCCCGCTCTGCGACGCCTGCTGCGCCGCGCCCGCCGCGCTCCGCTGCCAAACCGGCGCCCACCGTGCCACGCTCTGCGCCGGCTGCGCCGACGGCCGCGGCGGCGCCTCCCTCGTGGAGGTTTACACCGGCTGCCCCGCGCCCGCCGAGGTCCTCCGCACCCTCTCCGTCGACGCGCCGTCATCGTCGCAGGAGGACTTCGACGCCTGGCTCGCCCACAACCTCCCCCAAATCCTACAGGATGTTCAGGTACAACATCTACTGGGTTTATTTCCAAATTTCACTTCTTTTTTGCGCCAGTATGTGCAATTGAGGGAGACTTTTCTTGATGATCTTGTTTCTTGTGTGCCAAATCTTACATGGACAGTTTGATTGTGTGATACATTGTGTGTGATTCAGTGACTAAATTCAGTGGGTGGTGCTGCTATGTATCGATCAAGCGAATGATATAGAGAGGAGAGAATGATGACAATATAAAGTGAGTGAGAGAGTGTGAGTGATTAATGATCAAGGGAATGATATAGGTTTGGCACTACTACCTACATTGTATTGTAACAAAAGAAAGTGGGGACTGTGCTATCTGTGATGTAAAAAAGGAAGATTTCTTTCCTGATACATGTAATGGTGGATCGATGATCTAAGGATCATATGAATGATTAATGAAGGATAACATGTAATGGTGGGATCATATGAAATGATTAATGGAGGTTACCATGCATGTTCAGTTCTCCTCTCAATTTTTGTGGTACCTTCTAATCACAATTGAACGCATATGTTAGTTAGTTTGGCTGTATACATCACATAAAAAGCAAAAATGAATTCTAGAAAAATTAGACACGGATACTACAGAACCAGTGAACCCTCAAGAAACAAAAGGCACACCTGAAGGGTTTCTTTCTTTACAAAATGTAGTAACTTGAGTATGAAAAATGTGCAATTGCAATCTTGCCTTTTCAAGGAAAACAGGGGACTGCTAAATATGGATCGAGGCTAAGTATCGATCTTCCAAGTTAAAAATCTGAAAAATAACTTTCATTTAAGTAATGGAGTATATGGTAAAAGAAAGGATGTCTTTCTCTAGTTGAGTGAATTGTACAGAGGTAATTATAAATGAATCGTCTAAAAACCTTCATTGTTAGCACACAAAGCCAACAATGCTAGCTACAAGTGCCAAGATGGCTTCCGCCGCCTCGATGAATCGACGGCTAATTACGATTGAATATCTCTCTTACCTCTTAACTAGGATGGCGCATGAGTACTCATTGTGTTAATTTGTGGTGCTCTCACTACATTCATGGAGGATGGATCTCAGATCTACGATGCGAGTGGCACAACAACAATAGTAGGAGATCAAAGAGGCCCCAGCAGCAGTAGCTTCGTCTGTGATGATTGGAACAATGGCTGCTCAACTACCTGTGCTCCACAATGTTCTGTGCTTGAGAATACTAATGGAGTACTTGTTGGTCATCACTTAGCTGGGCCTTCACTCACTTTTGAGGTACATACATACATACCACTCATTCGCTCACTCACACTGCTAATTAACAAAATTAATTTGCATCCCAGTTATTTGGCAATGACAAATAACATTGCTTGGTTTAATTTCTTGGCAGCAACAGCAGCAGCTGCCACCGTCAATCTGCCACATCTCATCATCTTACAACCCATCAACATTATCGTGCCAGCCGACCATGACATCGACTACTCTTCTGCAATCCATGGGCAACGATCATCATCCATCGCTGCTCCTTGATGACTTCCCTACTTTCTACCCTGCCTTGCCCCTAATATCGCCGCCGCCACCACCGGAGAATGGCACTGGCTGTCATGATGCCAACCAGCCATCACAGATGCTGACCGCAGATGAGCAAGCAGCGGTGGCTCATCATCAGCAAGATCCGAGCACCGTTAGTAAGAAGAGAGAGGAAAGGGACAGGGCCAAGCAAAGGTACAACGAGAAGAAGAAGAACAGGAAGTAAGTCTGGATTAATTTTTCATTTGACAACTCTTCTATATACAGACAAAAAATGCAATTGATGCGAGTATGAATTTGAATTTGAAACAATTTTGCAGGTTCTGCAAGCAGATCATGTACGCGTCCCGAAAAGCAAGGGCGGACACACGAAAGCGAGTCAAGGGCAGATTCGCCAAGGCTACCAATGAGCACCAACACATACTACACTCAGATGCAGCATAAATTCACGATTGATTAGATCAGATCGATCCTTTTTCTTTCTTTTCCCTTTTTTTCTTATTCCTTTTGCATATAGACAGTGCATATACACAAAAATCAAACATCATTTTTTTCTGTGTAAATAATGTCTCAACACATTACAGTCAGTCATGCCTAGGTAGACCACTCTTCTCCACAGCACACAAATACATACCTTTAGCCCCTTTCTCAGTTTTTTTGCCATTTTTCTTCCCTTTTTTGATAGTTTGGGGCTCATTCCTTTTAGAGAGATAGTTTTGGGATGCATTCTTTTTAGGGAGGTACTTATGGTAACTGGTACCAAGATGTAATAATTCAGCCATTGTCTATGTGTACATACATAATAATCTCTTAAGCCTGGATAAATAAAATCATGTATTTTCATGCATTGCTAATGCTTGTATTCTCTGAAACTGCTGGTTCTTCAAAAAGATAAACAAGTGGCGGTGTGCATGCCTGCGATGTGAATCAAAAAAATTGGCTTTTTTCATATATGTTTATTATATTCTAAACATGTAAGAGCACTGAAGAAGAAGAAAAATAGACAAGATACACTCATTTGTGATCTGTTAAATAAAACGCAAATTCGTGCATAATTATTGCCATTTTCCCTTAAAATAATATGCATATTTGAAGGTGTTTCCGAAGATGGCTTTTGGACGATATGCATGGTGTGGACTATTTTTTATTTGTGGTCTGGATTATATCGAAGGCATCTTCTGGGCCGTAAAGTATGATCCTGAAATGGTCATCTGGAACACCTTCGATTGTTATATTTCGATGAACATTTCGTTTGCTCAATAAAGCATAGCATGTTCCTAAAAAAACATACCATGCATTGTAACCTCAATCACTTCTCAATCGCCATGGCCCATGAGAGTCTCTCTGTTTTACCTGCGCCTTTTCACCAGAGATTTTGTTGAAAAACAATGTCCATAATAGACCCATTGATCATATCCTGGGCATGATGGCTTCAACTGCCTATTCCTAAAGAAGTGCCGAAACAGAATAAAATGGGACTTGTTGTTTATGACGACTTCCATCAGGTCTTAATCAACCTACAATGCCGAAATCCCTAAGGTTCTCCCCAGAAATCACCAATGATTAGCTTTTTTTTAGGGCAACCAATGATTAGATGTTCATTTCCCTCCTAAACTCTAGCCTTAAACTTGTCACTAAACTCCTTGCCAGCAGATTGCAGAGGCTCATTAACCTCGTTCACAAAAACCAATATGGTTCACCCCGCAAAAAAAGGGGTTTCATCACTTGTAGGACCATCCAAGATTGCCTCGTTTGTATTTAGCAAAAAAACTCAGGAAACTATCGTGCTTACATTTTATTTTGGAAAGGCCTCATACACATTGATCACAACCCTATCACAGGGGTTTTGGAGCATCTGGGATTTGATGGGCATAACTCCATCCTTTCCACCAGTTACATGTTTTCTACTTCTTAATGATGTCCCTAGAAAGAAATTCATTATCGTCGTGGGATCAGACAAGGTAACACTCTCACATCTTCTCTTTGTCATTGCCTACCTCCTCCCATGTGTCGCTAATAAAGCCTATCAATCTTGCTCAAGCTCCCCTCACAATCCCAAACATCGAATTGCCCATAATCTAGTACATTGGTGCCACTGTGCTATTAATCCGCCTGGCAATTATTTTGCCTCAAAGGCATTTCATAATCTTATTATGGTCAACCACTGTTCTCAGTCAACTTTCAAAAGGCATGCCTCCTTACTATCAACGTCTCTTATGGGAAAACGCTTAATCTTACTAATCTTTTTGGTTGGCGGTGGGTAGTTTCCCCTTCACATACCTTGCCTCCCTCTTGGTCTGAATAAGCCAAGAACCAGGAACTACGCCTCTTTTTGAGAGTGTCACCTCATGCTCATCTTTCCTCCTCCTTGGCTGCATAATCTTAATTACTCCCTTTGTAAAGAAATGTAAGAGAGTTTAGATCACTACTTTAGTGATCTAAACACTCTTATATTTCTTTACGGAGGGAGTTCTAAATATATTCTTAGGTCAACCAACCTTCTTCCTCAACACCCTCAAGATCCTTCAAGATGTCATTGACCCCATTGATAAATTCAGATGCAACGTTTAAGGGGCAAAAAGGAGACCTCTGGTAATCCTAAACCATCGGCAGTTTGGGATTTAGTTTGCAAGCCAAATGATAAAGGTGGATTTGGAATAGTAAACCTCCCCATTCATATTGTCACTATTTTTCTCAACTCAAAATATAAATGTGCAGTCTTTGCTCGAGTGCCTAGCTCTAGCCTTTCAAATGTATCAAAGGATAGGCTCAACACTAGAGACATGCCTCTTAAGGAAAACATTCTACTAGCTATAAATAACCATTGATGTGTCCTTTGCTCTAACGATACAGTTGAAAGAAGGGATGATCTCTTCAATGTGATTGATTAGGTCTCTTACAATCCCCCCCCCCCCCCCGAAGTTTCATTGTTGAAATCAGATTAAACAACAGAGGACCGAAAGCCTGATATTATTCTTTGCACAAACCATCTTAATTTTTGATTTTGCATACCCATCCATCTGGTACTAAGCAAGCAAGTGACCTCCAAATGTATAGACCCTAAGACACCATGGCATATGGGTTGGCAGCCAATTAACATGATGATATCTATGAGTTATAGCCTTGTTCAATCTATTTTATTAAAAGGTTCTTTAGAATCTTAAAGAAAGTCATCATATATTATGCAATGTTACTTAAGCCGGGCCTCTATAAAACTAATTTACAACCTGCAGGCCAAATACCCAACTTGTTTTCTACTTTATCCTAAACCCTGGCATGGACAGCCCAGCCCGACGACCCGGCCCGAAAAACCCGGGCCGGGCTTGACGTTCGGGTCGGGCTCGAGCTTTGTTTTGTAGCCCAAAAGATAGTTCAGGCCGGGCTCAGGCTTCAATTTTTCTGTATTTCAGGCCGGGCTTTCGGGCTTCGGGCTGGGCTTGCACGTGCGTGTACTAAAAAACAGCATTCAGGCCGGGCTTTCAAGCTTCGGGCTTGATTTCGGGCCGGACTCGGGCTTGAAAACAAGGAGTATTTTGGGATTCGGGCCGGGCTCGGGATTGGGAAATGAAGGTCGGGCTTTTACAAGCCCGGCCCGACGTTTGCCCAGGTTTACTTTATCCTCTCTTTTTCTCTAAACTCTGTTCCTAAGCTTAGTGTTTTGAATAGAAATCTCCAAATATTTCATTGGGAAACCCCCTACAGCACGGGTAAAATTTTCTTTATATACTACTCCCTCCGTTTCGAATTATTTGTCGCAGGTATGGATGTATCTAGATGTATTTTAGTTCTAGATACATCCATTTCTGTGACGAGTAATTTGGAACGGAGGGAGTATACTACTACTTCAGTCAGCCCAAACTTCTCCAATCTAAACAAACAATTTCACTTTTACGACAGGAATCCTCAGACCCGGGAAATGTTCAAAATAGCACTGATACAATCCAATAAGCCGAGCAGTAAACGATTACAAACAAAAACAATTAAAGATCTTAAAAATGGACAAGCTGGTTACCACTTTATGCCTACAGAAGAATAACGGACCCTGATACTCCATCCTCAAGGAACATCACAATAAACGGCAGAATTGAGAACCTGGGACACCGCCATGGATATCTCCAAGCCACGGCAGCTAGGATAAACAAGCTTCGATCGACGATCGTAGGTGGCCACGGCTGCTGGTAGGCGTACTCCGTGGCGTGGTGCTTGTTCTGGAGCGCGTCGTACTCCCCGTTGTCGTGCAAGACGGAAGAGGTAAACTCGGCGGCGTCCTTGTCCAGAGTAAGAACAATGTTGTCCCCGGCCGTCCAGTAGGCGAACCCGTCGTCGCTCCGTGTATCCTATGCGCAGTGTGCGGTGCTGCTGCGTCCGGCGCCGGAGGTCCAGCGGC